>NC_142932.1:96075801-96375801 GCF_046866305.1 Octopus bimaculoides | reverse complement strand
ATATTTCAGGTACAAAGGCCCATCTTCAGAAGAAAAGTCCAGTTATGTAGGTTCCATTAACCCATTCAAATTCCCTAGTGTTTATGTAACAGCAGCAGTTGCTCTCCAAAGTAAATTACTGGTGTTATTCTCAGACGCTAGTATGGAGGTATCTATCTCCTTGGTAGTGTTGCCACATCTGGTCAGGTGTTTGCAGAAGGAGGACGTGTTGGTTGTGAGATGCTCCTTAATTTGGATGTGGAGTGGTCGTGTTGTGCTACAGATGTAATGGTTGTTGCATTTGGAGCATTGTATTTGGTATACCATGCACATATGTAAGCACATATTAGTGTTGCAAATGGGGCAGTTCATTAGTGTACTGGGCTGTTGTACTGCATGTGACACCAGAGTGGATGTACGGAAGTAAACAATCGATGAAGGCAGACATTAAGGGCCGTTAGGCCAAAATGAATTGTAATGGGTAATGTCTGGAAGAAATTTTGAAAGGATACTTCTGTACGTCCACTCTGGTGTCACTTGTTCGTTCAAAGCCCTAACCCCCCACAAATTTTATATTTTAAAAAATTTCTGGATACTGCTGTCTCATGAAGTTTTCCTGTCTTGTCGTTAAAAGCATGAAACAGAGTAATATCACAGTCGACAACTGAGGAGGGGCCAGACTTCTTTTGGTATTTTGTCCTGTACTTATCTCTTGTTGTGTGCTTACATATTTTTCACCCGTTGGTGATGTCCTGTTCTCAATATATATTTTTTTCATTTATCTAATAATTGAATGCCACGCAGTCTTTGTCAAAAGTAAGTTTTTACATTTAACTATATATATATTTATATATATGTACACATGCACACACACACACACATATACACCAAAAGCACCATCTACTCCATCTAATTTCTGGACCAAGTACTGCAATAGCCAAGGGTTCAAAGGCCCACAGCTCTTCAATACTCTGCCACAAAAATTAAGAAATGTATATAATATGGATGTAGATTTCTTCAAAAAGGTACTAAACATTCTCCTCTTCACAATACCAGTGGCATGAGGTGCAGACAAGGGCAGCGGAATCAAACTCCCTCATACACCAAATGAGCCAACAGCTGGAGCAGAGGCACATATAGGAGTGGTGATCTGAAATCCCCCAACCTGAGGATATCAGCAAAACCACGGTAGTGCTTCTGCATGACTGTAACTGAATGGCTTAAATGAAAAAAAGGACATATATATATATATATGTATATATATATATGTATGTATGTATGTATATATATATATATCATCATCGTCATCATCATCATCGTTTAACGTCCGCTTTCCATGCTAGCATGGGTTGGACAATTTGACTGAGGACTGGTGAAACCAGATGGCTACACCAGGCTCCAATCTGATTTGGCAGAGTTTCTACAGCTGGATGCCCTTCCTAACGCCAACCACTCCGAGAGTGTAGTGGGTGATTTTACGTGCCACTGGCACGAAGGCCAGTCAGGCGGTACTGGCAACGGCCACGCTCAAAATGGTGTATTTTATGTGTCACCCACACGGGAGCCAGTCCAGGGGCACTGGCAACGATCTCGCTCGAAAGTCCTTACATATGCTACGGGCACAAGTGCCAGAAAGGCAACGCTGGGCACAGGTGCCATCCCGATTTCGCTTTCGCTTGCCCCAACAGGTCTTCGCAAGCTGAATTTCGTGTCCAATGAAGGAGACGACGTTGGCATGGGTGCCAGTCATCGAATTTAGTTCGGTTTCGATTTCGTTTCACTTCCCTCAACAGGTCTTCGCAAGCGGAGTTTAGTGTCCAATGAAGGAAAGGTACGCATAAGTGGGCTGGCTACACCCCTAGCAGAAGCCTTGGATTTAGGTCTCACTTGGCTTGCTGGGTCTTCTCACACACAGCATATTTCCATATGTATATATTAATAGGAAAGGTAAGACAACAAAAGAAAGAAACCTCGTTATTATGTAAATAGAGGAATTTATCTGTAAATGATATGTGACAATTATTTGGTAGCCATGATAAAACTCCGAGTTTCGTCAGTTTCCACCCCAACATCTGAAACTCAAAATTTTATAATGGCTACCGAATAATTGTCACATATTATTTACAGATATATATATGTATATGTATATATATATATATATATATATGTATATATATATATGGCTATTCTGTTCAAATGGACTTTGCTGCAATTTTTTAAACCCAAGAAGTCATCTCTAGTTGGTTAAAGATCCACAGCTGCATCCAATATATTGCAAGCAGAGGAGTGAACCCCAACCACCTGCTAGTGATGAGACCAGCCTGGTTTTGGGATATTTCTGCCTCCCTTCTATACCAGACACCTCATCTGCTAGAGATGGCAGTAGCTCACTTCTGCTCACAATATATATAAATTCAAGCAACAGACAGTTGCTGATCTTGCAACAAGGAGAGAGGCAGAAATAGCCTGAAATCAGGCTGATCTGCTAGTCCTGTACTGGAAGGTGGTAGGAGTTCACTCCCCTGCTTGCAATATATATGCAGCTGTGCATTGTTAACCAGCTAGAGGAGATTTCCTCTTAGGGTTAAAAAAATCACAGTAAAGTCTGTTCGAATGGAACAGCCATGTTAAAGTGGCTACGAACATTACTTGCTAGTACAACTACTGCATTCATCTCTTAGAGAGATTTTAAAACTAGCTTTTTTGCTTGTTGCAAGATCAGTGACTGTGTGTCACTTGAATTTATATACAGGATGTGGTGAATAAATTGTCATCTAAATTACACAAAAATCTCGTTTTAATAGATATATTTACCAAAATTACATAAAAATATCTTGAAATACTAAAGAGTAAATTTATTTAATAAAATCACCACTAGCTTCAATCATAGCTTCCAGACGACTTCGGAATCTCCTCCAGCTCATCTGGACGGTCTCCTTGTTTAAGTTGGTGAATGCTGTCATAATCCTTGCCTTCAGTTCATCTTTGGTGTTACAAGGAGTTTTGTTAGTCTCTCACTCAACCGTGCTCCATATATAATAATCAAGGGGATTGCGGTCTGGGGAGTTAGGTGGCCGAACATTAAGGGCGACATGGTCACAGAAATTATCTGACAGTCATGATTGGATTCTCCTGCTGGTGTGGCATGGTGCAGAGACCTGTTGCCAGACATAGTGTCTTCTAGCAACCACCCTCTTAACCCAGAGCAGCACTATCTCCTCCCGGCACTTGATGTAGGCCTCCATGTTGAGTCTGAGGCTGTGTGGGAAGATGAATGGAGGTATAACATCACCATCACTAGTGATCACGCCAAACATCATGATGTTGACTGGATGTTTGAATTTTATCACTCTCAGTACACGTTTTGAGAACATGGCAAATCAATGGTTGTCCTGTGTGTTCACCATCTGATCTTGGCAGAAATTTTTCACGTCTGAGAAAAAACAAAGCATGTTCAGTTGGAGGGGTTGCTTGAGTTTGCTCAAAAGCTTCATAGTGCAGTCCTTGACTTGGGATAAAAATTGGCTCTTTTTCATCAAATCCACTCACAAAGCTTTGATTGGCCCAGGACTATAGTAGAAAACTATGTACCCAAGGTGCCACACAGTGGCACTGAATCCAGAACCATGTGGTTGGGAAGCAAACTTCTTTCCACACAGTCGTGCCTATGAATGAATGTATGAAAAAAATGCAATGTATATATATATATATATATATATATATATGAGTGGTATGCGTAAAAAATTGGTTCCTAGTTTGATTGTACTATGCATAACTTTTTGCAAGTATTTTGTAATGTTATCTCAAGTTCACTAATATTTTATGAGTGGAAGATGACAGAAATTTACAGAAACATGGTTTTATGTGTGTACATTGATCAGAGAATAGAGTTATTGTTGCTCTTCAGATAAAGTTGTTTGTGATATTTTTTCTGTACCAAACTACTGGAAACCCAAAATCAACAATGCTAGTGTTCACTGACTGCAGTATGAAATTAAATATATTGAGTAGAGGGAAATCTAGACCTGGTAGATAAATTTCCGGTGTAAGTAGGATGTTAAAAATGCAGCTAATCCACACTAGGATTGTAGCTGCCAATATGAAAGGCATCCAGCCATAAAATATAAAATAACTTTGACATACACAACATTATTATGTGAGGGCAAAGTATTGAGATATTGCACTGAAGCTGACCAGTCCACTCTATGCTAGCACAGAAAAATAGATGGAGTATGGTTCAATTACAATTTCACTTGCCTCAACAGGTCTTCGCAAGCAGAGTTTAGTGTCCAATGAAGGAGAGGTTGGCATGGGTGCCAGTCATCGGATTCGTTTCGATTTCAATTTCAGATTTCAAATTCCAAATTCCAAATTCATTTGCCTCAACAGGTCTTCGCAAGCAGGGTTTTTAGTGTCCAATGAAGTAAAGATATGGATTAGTGAGCTGGCTACACTTGTGGCAGAGATCACAGATTATGCTCTCACTTGCCTTGCCGGGTCTTCTCACATACTGCATATTTCCAAAGGTCCATATATATATATATATATATATATATATATATATGTATATAATGGGTAATTCAATGAGTAATGCTGCCTTACATTTGGGACATCTGGTATATAACTTATTACAGCTAATATACACTGAAAATATCAATTATTGAGACTGATAAAAACAAGCTCAGTCCTCATTGTAGATTATTTTCTTAAGGAACTGCTTACTCATCAAAATGCTGGAAATCAACCTGAATGAGAAAAAATTTTACTTCATGTGGCTTATTTTCTTGATATCATTAATCAAAAGCCATCTGTCTTTTTCTTATTCTTTTTTCTTGTTTCAGTCATTAGACTGTGGCCATGCTGGGGCACCACCTTGAAGAGTTTTTAGTCACATGAATCAAACCAAGTGGTTTAAAAAAATTCTTTTCTTAAGCCTGATACATACTCTGTCGGTCTCTTTTACTGAAATGCTAAGTTACAGGGATGAAAACAAACCAACACTGATTGTCAAACAGTGGTGGTGGTGGTGGGATGGGGGACAAACACAGACACATAGACATATGTACATATAGATTTATGTATAATGGGCTTCTTGCAGTTTCTATCTACTAAATCCACTCACGAGGCTTTGGTTGGCTGAAGGCTATAGTTGAAGACACCCAAGGTGCCATGCTGTGGGACTGAACCTGGAGCTGTGTGGTTGGGAAGCAAACTTCTTACCACATAACTTTAGCTGATAAGTTCTACTTGTGTTATTTTGACATGCATCAGTTATCACTTTTTGAGCAATATTTGAAGATACTTTTCTTTTCCTTAAACTTTGACCAGTATTGTATTTTTGATAATATGAGAATATGAATATTTTGTTTTGTTTAAATTTGAAATTTGCAAAAAGTTGACTAGTCAGCTTCATTTTGTGGAAACTTGGGAAAATCAAAAAAGCAGTATGTACAGTAAAGTAGTTGAGGGGTGACATGCACCAAATATATGAAATTATTTCCCTTAGCTCATTTTATTTTATGACAGATATATTTGCCAATTAAGAAATAAATAAACTGAGTGCTAACATCAATTCAATATGACTTTTGCTATTGAAAAGCAAATCTAAATAACTAAAATTGCAACACTAATTGAACATATACCATATACACTTAGTTTGGGTTACTGTAAAACAATACCTGGTCGATTGTATAAAGTCTCCTATCACTCTGAAGCACATAAATAATTTATACTTGAGATCATAATCCTATTGAGAAGAAAGGTCATTAGCATTAATGAAAATTATTCTCAGAAGGGACAAGAGAAAGGACGCTTGAAATATCACCTTGACAAAAATTTAGAGGAGATATGCAGGAAAGAATTACAAGATAGATTCTTTAAGCTGAGCCAACCAGCTTAAGGATAATATCCATAATCTTAGTTGGTCACACTTGGAAATCCAGCCAGAAACTTTAATGACAGTTACCTCTGGTAGGACCCTATGGAGGAATGCCTGTGGATCCTTCCCAATGATCTTCCCAAGAATAGTAGACGGAGAAGATGGATGAATAGATGAATATGCAAAATAGGAAGAGACTTACATTTCTCAGTGTTCAGGCAAAAGTTACACTTATGTACAATGAAAGACTTAATTCAATTTAATTCAATGAACAATCCCCTCAAATATCTCAGACACTCTCAGCTCCTTCCTTCAGTTTTGAAAACATCACATTATTTTAAAAATAAATGAAGTGTTCATTCACTCAATTGCTATGTTTTGATCAAAACTGAGAAATGAATAATAGATAGATAGGTATGAAATTCTGTAATTCACATGTAAATTCTTAATAATTGTTGCTCTCAGTTTACTACATGTGTTCAACTCAGTTTGATTCAGTTGGTTGTATACAAAGACAACAAAACAACACTTAAAATTGTTCTGAGTGTCATAAAAGAAAATTTACTGCTAAATTATTGTTCACAATTGGATCATTGACAGCAAGAAGGTCAACTAATCTCCAGCACAGAGTAAAAGTGAAAACGAATATTTGAGCTAATCAACAATCCTCAAAGTTATATCTAGATTAAGTCTCCTAATTCCTCCAATCAATGAATACACAACTGAAGTAACTCATTAGCCTTTTAACTGTTGTCAAATGTAAAAGTATCTCAGAGGATAAATAAAATTGTGAACTCTCTGTGAATCTATATTTTGTCATTTGTGCTATAATATTTAGAGTAAGATGGTGTTACCAGTTCCTGTTTCTTAATTTACCTAGCAACAGAGCATACTACATAAAAACAGAGAAAAAGAGAACAACTTGACTGAGAAGTGCTCACATAACAGGAAAATTCTGTAAGGTTGAATGATACATGCTCAAAATGACTCACCAACCATTAACACTACAAAGTAAAATGTTTATGTGTGATTAAAAAAAGAAAATTTAAATAACTCCATCACTGCCTTTGTCCCTGTTAATGCTGCAGAAATACCAAGATTGCTGTGTACCTATATAGAATTCTTTTACTTTGTTTATACTTACCACTCTGTAAACATTTGAATTACATTCCAATTACTAATTGTATGACGACTCTCTCCATAAATTAATACTATAATTAATTATCTGAGGAAATTGTTTGCACACAACACAGAGAAGGACTACGATTAAAACTGACATCCTGCTATAACCAAGATTCTGTGCCATACCATTCATTACCTCATTTCAATGTAACTGAAATGGAGAAGACAATACTTTCTATTGATTCTCTTTGCAGCACATTGTTTACAAACTTCTTGGTAGCAGTTTATCAATTTACTGCACTTCTATACAAATATTCCTAATTTTGTTTTCTTTACATTTTTTTTACTGACCTATACAAATAGCTTAGAAGTTGAGGTACTGATGAATTCATATTCCACTATTCTTGAGATTTGTTTTTTAAAACATTTTTTATGGAGTGATTCATACCAACAACATATATTCCATAAACTAACTATACTCCTTGTTTATTTTTGCTTGGTAAGGAGAAATTAGTTTTTTTTAATACTGAAATCAATGAATTTATTTATAGTATTTTTTTTTTTACTTAATCTAGAAATTTAAATTAGTTTTTTGTCACATTCAGGCAGTTCTGAGAGAATCCTAAGAACCTATGCCATAGAAGCAGTTAATTAAACACTTGGGGCTAATTCACATACTCAATACACCAGATATACTGTCGTAAACTATCTTGTGTTATTTTAGGGGTAAAACTTCATTTTGTAGAATTTGTAATCTTTCTATAACCATCCTGTCTTTATTGTGAGCTTACAGTTTATAAAACTTCAAACTTGAAACATAAAGCCCTCATTTTAAAATTAGTAAAGAGGTTTTTTTTTTCACTGCTGCATTGAGGAAGTTGAGTAACTATGTGGAAGCTCTTTTATTATTTCATGTTTTTTTGTGTGTTTTTCTTTATGAAATATAATTAATTTAACAAGTTTATACAACTGCATTTGTTCATAACATAATGTGTTCATTTGATCTGCATTATTCTACTTCCATGCTGTGCAGTATATTATGTTCACACATTATGCATGCTGTTTACTTGCAGTTCTTCTCTCTCTGCAGCTGTTCGTGCACCAGACAATTGTTTATCTTATTTATACAGTTAATCAGCACATTTTCCTGCTACTATATTTGAATATGAAGGCAGGCACTGTATTAAATTGAAACCATTTCACTTCACTTATGTTGGTAATGATATTGAGAAAAATATAAATGCTACTGCACATCATTCACTCTTAATAAACATTTCAGTGTTATAATTAATGTATAAGATTAATATGTTTACATAGTATACTTGTTTACTTTCTCTGTATAGGTGATTGCTCTATCATTCTACAACTTTGTTTGCATACCGTAATGATATTTACTATAAAACTCAGAAACTTACTGCGTCTTTATCTCACACTACACTGTTCAATTATTTAGTTCTCTATGGTATTGATGTTTATCAAAGCCTTTCTATGTGTAGTTAATGTGATTAAAATAATAACTATAATGCACATACATCTATACTATAATGGAGAAAGCTGCTTATTAATTAGGTATGTAACAATTACTAAAAGTACTAAAAGAAAGCAATATTAAAAGCTTGACCATCTGGAAATATTTTTTATAAATTCATGTTCTAAGGAATTACCTACAATTTCGATTGCTGAAGTTTACTGAATTTTTTAAAACTCCAAATTCTCGCAAATTTAAATATTTATTGCATTCATTGCGTCCAATTCTTCGTGAATTTAAATATTCATTGCATTCACTGCAGAGTAGATTTTAATGGTTAATAATAAACACTATTAATTCGTTGCAGGCAAGATTCTATGTTTTTATTTGCAATAGTCTCTCATTCTAGCTCGCCTCTATCTTCATTAATGATAATTAAATATTAGCTGTATAACTTTGATACAGGCACAATTTCAAGAATATCATCATTTTCTGAAGTTTGTTAAATGAATATTTTTGAGAAAATGAAAATTCTTCAATATACCGGTATAATTTTTTTTTTTTAAATGAAGAAGTGATTTTGTTGGTATGGCTACTTGGAACGCTATAAGCCTTACAATAATAACTATGTGATGGCTGCTATTTCTAACATGCTAAACAAGATATTTTTAACAAGCTTTCATTTATATATAATATGTGACTGAAAAAGAAAATTTAGCAGCAAAGGCACAACAGTAGAGAGAAAGATGGGTAACTGAATCAGATGAAACCAAGGCAAAGCAACTGTAACAGATGCCTGAATATGCATGGAGACGTAGACATGATTCTGTTTCCGCTACACATACCGACTGGTATCTCGAGAGGAGAATATTCTACTTCAAATTAATGGTGTCAGATCACAAATTGTTGATGCAACACTAGAGAGATCTTTTCTTTGCGATCATGTGGAAGTAGTGGAGTTGACAACCAATCTAAGACTTCTTACAGAAGGTCATTCTGATGAAAGAGAGTTTGCTAATTACCTTCTTGATGTAGCAAATGATAACATTTTTGCTGAACAAAGCCTACCCAATGACCTTTGCCTTGAAAGTGGTACTCTTTCAGATCTGTGAGATTTTGTACATATGCTGACCTCAAAAATAATTTCACAAACCCTGTGTGACTTGCAAATAGAACCATTGTTACTCCAATAAAAGAAGCAGCGCAATTTGTGGGTGATTTTCTGTTGACCAGGATTCCTGGTGAGCTAAAAATATACAGAAGCTTAGATACAGTTGATAATGAAACTCTGTACCCAACTGAGTTCATCAGCAAACTTACACCATCAGGGTCTCCACCACACATTCTCAAACTGAAGAAAAAATGATGCATAATGCTTCTGAGGTATTTATACCCCGGAAACCTCTAATATCTTAAAAAAACCACTTGTCTAATTTATGCGAAAGTTGTTTTATTCCATTTGTATTAACATTTCAAAGGCATCTTAATTCATAGTATTTTCTCATTATGCGCCAATTTGGCTGTGTAACATTGCAAGCAAGAAAGATTGAACTTCACTTTTATTAGTATATATATATATATATATATATATATATATATATATATATACACTAGACTACTAGTGACCCATTGGGTCACAAGGAAAGTCTGAGTTTCTCAGCAATGGAGTTTTGCTTTGTGTTTTTTTTTCTTTTCCAGGTTATTTTGCATGCTTTCAATGAATGTGACATCAAAATCATGCGTAAGCGGCACGTTTCTCCAGAAAAGGAAAGATTTGGCTGCTATTTCTTGCATGCTGTGATACCACTTAACAGGTATTTTGGATCCTTTATCGCAAATAGCAGTTATGTGGTAACAGGGTGTGCTAGAAATAGCAGCCAAATCTTTGGAAGTGAGATACTTTGAATGTACCCACAAAAAACCTATGGAAAAAAATTATTTCACACTGAGGTACGAACAGGTTTTTTATGAAATATTTATGCCAAAAAAAAAAATTTTGTAATGTTATTCACTTGAAAATAATTTTAAAAAGACATTAAAATATTGTCTGTTTAAAGAAGGCTAGAATATAAATACTTATTTACATTATTTACATTTGATGGATATTTGTCCTCATCTTGTTTGTTGTTAACACAACGTTTTGGCTGATATACCCTCCAGCCTTCTTCAGGTGTTTTGGGGAAATTTCGAACCTGGGTTCTCATTCCTAAGGTATTTTCGATGTTATTATTATTATTATTATTATTGTTGTTGTTCTTATTGTTCAGGTCACTGCTTGGAATCGAACTCGGAATCTTGGGGTTAGTAGCCTGTGCTCTTAACCACTACACCATATGGCCATGAGCATTACTTCCCTTCAGAATTAAGTTAATTTCAGAGACTTTTCCCATTATGCACAGTTTTAGGTATTTATACTCTGAAAACCCATAATATCTTCACAACCACTTATCCAATTTATGAGAAATTTGTTTCATTTTGTTCATATTTACATTTCAGTAGGCTTAAGTCATAGTATTTTCCCATTATATGCCAATTTGGCTGGGTAACATTGCAAGCAAGCAAGATTCAATCTAACTTTTAATGTATTATAGATATATTTATACATACATATATACATACACTGGTCATTTGTTGGGCAATTTAAGTTTTAAATTGTCCGCCATAAATGTCTATCTAAATTGATGAAGGGTCCTTTCCCTGTTTACTTGCCCCGTTTTCCATTTCTTTCTCTCGTTGTTTTCGTATTTCATGCTGTTGGCACAGTTGGTGACGTCCTGTACCCATATATGCATATATGTGTATATGTGTATGTGTGTATATATATATATATATATATATATATATATATATAATACTATTTATTATTATTATTCATTTGAACGTGACACATCTATTCCCGAGTAAGTTTATCTTCACTCTACACTCTATACTGTTTTCTTCCTCCACCCTTCTCTAATTCCATCTTTCTTTTCCTCACATGATCATCTTTCTTTTCCTTCCCTTTTCAAAGAAAATATTTCTCCCAGTGTTCACTATTTTCCTTTCATTCTGGTCTAACAACCTTCCATGTTTGTTTTCATTCCTTTTCCTTGTATGTCTCCACTGTCCTGTTTTTGTTCCCAAATTTGACCCTCCATAAATCCTAAATTTTATTTTAGAATCTATGGGAGCAACTGTCTTTGAAGACTCATTTTATCGTTAAATGCTCAAAATGAGGAGTAGATAGACAGCTGACAACTGATGAAAGGTCCTTTCTCTGTGTTTACTTGTCCTGTTTTTCATTCTTTTCTCTCGTTGTTTATGTATCTCATGTTGTTTTCACGGTTGGTGACGTCCTGCACCCATATATACATATATGTGTATATGTGTGTGTGTGTGTATATATATATATATATATATATATTCAATTTTGGGGGATTAATATGTATTTGAATTTTTCTTGTTATATATCAAATTTAAACACAGACATTTTTGTTCTGATGTTTAATCTTATATCTCACATTCTGTACTTGACATATATTTGATTTTACATGATTGATATATATACTAATTCATATTTATAATGTATAATTTATAAATTTAAGTCTTAATATTACAAAGTATAATTTTTATTCTTAATTTTAATTTTTATTCTTAATTTTTTAATCTTAATTTCTAATTCATAATTTTTAATCTTTAACGCTTAATTGTATTGCTTATTTTTAAAGGGATGTAAAATTAGATATATAATATTTTGAAATAGAACCTGAAGAGATGTTGGAATAATTGTAAATCTGATGTGTTATTTCATGATGTGCAAACTGATACCATGAGTTTACTGTCAGATATATTCATTAGGTTATTTTTGTAATATCTGAAATAGAATACCCGCATATCAATTAATCCCCCAAAATTGAAAATTGACTTTTATCAGATACTTTGTATATTTATAGATAACTATATAAATATATGATAAATAAGACCCCAAAGTACGATATGTAGATGCATATAACACTGTAGGGTTACACCTGATTGATTTGGAAATTTGTTATATATATATATATATATATATATATCATCATCATCGTTGTTTAATGTCTACTTTCCATACTGGCATGGGTTGGATGGTTTGACTTAGGGCTAGCAAGCTAGAAGGCTGCACCAGGCTCCAATCTGATCTGGCAAAGTTTCTACAGCTGGATGCCCTTCCTAATACCAACCACTCTGAGAGTGTAGTGGGTGCTTTTTATGTGCCACCAATATGAGGGCCAGTCAGGTGGTACTGGCATTGACCACGTTTGAATGGTGCTTTTTACGTACCACTGGCATGGGAGCCACTTAGCTGGCACTGGCATCAACCACACTCAAATGATGCCTTTTACGTGCCCATATATATTATATATACTATATATTATTATTACTTATATATGCCCATATATACATATGTGTGTGTGTGTGTGTGCATTTATGTATATACAGATATATGATCCAGATAGGCTTTGCAGCCTTTGATTCAAAGGCTTTCCAGATTATTGATTTTTCTGAACCAGGAGTGGTCACCTTGGTCAACACACTCTAAATTAAATATTAAATAATTAAATGAAATATAGTTACCTATACATTAGTATGAAAGATGCAAGTTTAAGGAAGGTATCAGTTAACAAGTCTGATGGGCACAGGAGTTTGAAGTTCCCACTCGTAAATTAGTGCAGATTATGAGAGGTTCCATATCATCAATGTTCATTAAGTCAGTGTTGTGCCTCTATGTCTATCTATCTATCTATCTATCTATCTGCCAGCCTGCCTGTCTGTCTGCCTGTGTGTCTGTATATATATATATGTGCACACACACATGTGCACTCACACACAGATATTGTTATGGTCAATTGTCCTTAATATGAATAATCACAAAACTATACATTAGTTTCAAGTTAATGAGTTGATGGTTAATTAGATTTCCATTGACTTTGAACATATCACTTACAAGTATCAAAACGAATCAATCAACACTGAACCAAACCTACTTTACTGACATTTGTATCTCTGATTCTCTCTTTCTTCCTCTTTATATATATTTATATATATATATATATATATGGAGAGAGAGAGAGATAGAGAGAGAGAGAGAGAAACAGACAGAAAAGGTGAAAGAAAGAGAGATTTCTATCAGCCTCTCAATCTACAAACAAACATGCACATGCACCAAAGTAGAAGAGGAATCTTAGCATGGAGAAAGAGATGTTTATTTTGCATTAGAGACAAAGAGAGAGAGTGACGATCACTTGCAGCGAGCCATTTCAGTTTTGTAGCAATAGCATGGCAGGAACGAAATTGCAGGCAATATAATGGTTGAACAAGCTCTAATAAGGCTAGAGGAAATAACTAATAAATGTGGGGTGAATTGAACAAAGAGGTACAACAGAGGGCCATAGTGAACTCTAAGCAGGGAGATAGATACAAGTTTATCTAGCATTGAGATAGGGAAATTCCCTCACGTTATTTGCTGAAAGAATGGGGACTACACAGTATTTGTAAATTATATATTATGTGGCGTATCTACATTATTTTGAACATTTTTCCCTAATGCCATTCAGGAGAACGTCATAATTAAATTATGTAGGAAGACTGTGTTGGATGAGAATTATAATGAATTACCATAAAAACCCATGTAATTTGTACACCTGTGTAATTTACGCAGGTGATTTTCAGAATAAAAATTGTTAAAAAAAGCTTCTACTCATGTAAAATTCGCACCCAAAAGTTTTCAGAATTGCCGATATAGCCAGGGGAAAAAGGTTTCCAATTTAGTTGTGTTTAGCATAATTTTACTTACTTATGATTAGATTTTATTAAATTTTCATTAAATAAAAATAATTTCTGTTTAACAGGTATCATATTGAAATCTATTAAATTACAAAGTGTTTGTGTTGTTTATAATAAACTTTATTTTACGTTTCTTGCCAACAAGAGATTATATCCGATCTTTAGCATACTTCTGTATGTCTTCTCAAATCACGATCACAGGAAAAGTTGTTGATAATTCTTATCAACAAAAACAAAGCTGATAAATATGCACAAGTGTTGCGAAATAAGTTTAATCTATATATATAAAAATGAGAATGTGTGTCTTTCTGTCTGTCTGTCTGTCTGTCTGTGTGAATCCCTAAAACTCGAGAACTACGCAACCAATTTCATTCAAATTTTACACATGCCTTACTTAGGGTTCCAGTTGTGTTTTAGTCAAAAAAAATTATTAACTTCTTGCAGAGTTCGAGCACACGGCAACATAATATCTCCTCCACTATTTAAGTATTACGTGTCAAAAGTGAAACAAAAACACTCATGTCAAATACTTTCACTTTAAAAATGAAACTATTCCACTAACTGAAACAATCACATTTCGATACTGTAGTGACAGATACTTTCACAAAGAGAGAAAGAGAGAAAGAGAGAGACAGAAAGAGAGAGAGAGAGAGAGATGTATATGTATACATATACATGTATATGTACACCATTTCGATACTGTAATGACAGATACTTTCAGAGATGTACACGTATATGTATATATATATAGATCTATACATACATGTATATGTATACATATGTGTAGATGTATATATATATATAGATGTACATGTAATATGTACACATATATACATATATACATGCATACAGATATCTATACATATATACACCCATCACACACACATACGCATGCACACAAACACACACATTAGTCATTTGTTTTCTTATCCAAAACTACGTCAAAAGTACTGAATGGATCTTTATGAAATTTGGAAATTATATTCTTTGCATAACGGCCATAACTCCCATGAAAATTCATATATTTTTGATGTTGATGAAATTTTAACCCGAACATAACAGATGAGCATTATTTAGAAAATGATGTCACACGTTATCGAGGCTACCATTCTTTCTGGATGTGCAAAAGGGGATGACGTCTTTATTCCAAGAATTCCTCTTACTCCATCAGGAGCAAACATTCCTTTTACATTCAGAAGACTACAATTCCCCCTTCGTGTGACTTTTGCCATGTCCATAAACAAATATCAGGGTCAAACACTGTCTGTAGCTGGTCTTCTCTTGGAAGAGCCCTGCTTCTCACATGGACAACTGTATGTTGGCTGCTCAAGAGTGGGCAGCAACAAAAAACCTATTTGTATATGCTCCACAAGGGAAAACAAGGAACATAGTTTACAATGAGGTGTTATAATCACAACAGCAAGAAAGTATGTACATGATCACCTTCTTTTACGAAACTTCATTGACTTTCATATATTTATATTGATATACATATATATACGTGTGTTTGGGTGCGTGTGTGTATATACATCTCTATATATAAAGATGATGCGTAGTCTAGACGGCGTTTTTAGATTTCATTATTCTCTTTAACACGGGCAACGCCGGGTATTTCTGCTAGTTACCAATAAACATCAGCTTGGATGACACTTTACTCACAAGGCCATTTCCCTGAAGATACCAGGATCCTGACTTTTTCTTACTTATTAAAACCTTCATTTTGCTAAGTTTAAAGACTTCTCAATTCTTCGTTTAACTTCCAAGCCTGGAATTTTCTCTCTATATCCTCTATAGATACAGCTATGAGAACTAGATCATCAGCATACTGGAAGTTCCAATGTACAGCTAGTCTTAAACTCCTCTGTGATGGCTTGTATATAGCTTTTATAGATCTCAAAAATCCCTTCATCTACACCTTGTTTCCTCAAAGACCTCCCATTTACTGAATATAGTACCTTTTTAAATGTGTTCTCCAAGTCAACAAATAGAAGAGAATATGACCAAAAACTGCATGTACTCTATCCCATGCCGTCCCCTTAAAGTAAGGGTAGAGGAACATCATAAAACTGTGATGTGAGGGGATGTTGAAAAATTGGGTATAGCCGATCATGTATGGGAAAACAGAGACTACTTCCCGCTGTGAGATGAAGTTAAAATAATTGACAGAGAACACTGCTGGAAAATATGAAAATTAAAAGAGGCTGTACATATGCTAGGACACAGTAACCTCCTAAGCAGATATGAATGTAATATGGGAACCAGTATTAAGAAAAGATAAAATACTAGGTTTATAAGTGCTAAAATTCATTCTATAGTTGACCACAAGCATATAGCATAGTGCATAAGAGCCCAGGCAGGGACTTGAAAAATAATATCAACAGAAAAATAACATCAGCAGCATGCCTTAAGAATGAGAACTGTTAGACCATTAGTCAAATAAAGGGTTGGGTTTAAAATTCTACCAGAACACCTATAAAGGCTGGAGAGTACATCAGCTGAAACGTGTTAACAACAAACAAGATGAGGATACCTATCCGTCCATTGTAAATAGTGATATGAAGATCAGCAATATGAGTTGTTTTGGATTGCAGTGCAGTGTATTAAAAACAATCAGCAAAGTGTAAACAAAATGATGGCGGCACACTTTCCCTCACTGATGCTGAAAAGTAAACAGTATAGGAATGCTATTTTGAGAGGTTTTTGAATGAGGTTAATCCATCAAAGAGAGACTCAACAAAAGGACCATCTGTTGAAGTTGACAGCTGTATGGTCAAGTGCAATTAAGAATATGAAGACTAGAAAAAATAGACCATGAAAGAGAGTCACTAAAATGCTTAAAATATCTGACAAATTAGGTCACTCATTAGTCACTTATATAGTAAATCAGATAGTATAGGATGGGGTCATACTTAATGAATTGTGTTTGTTGTATCATCATCTACAAAAGTAAAGCAGTCACTCTAGAGAGAAGCAACTAGAGAAATATCAAACTGATAGATACGTTATGAAAGTTATTGAAAAGTTATAGCACAGCTAATTTGATATGATGCATTTCAGATTAATGCTTGCATAGGATACACCAGGGCCATCGCATAACCTTTAGAGGCCCCCTGTAACTTTTTGTTTTGAGGCCCCATCTCTTCGATCAAAATTCATAATCTACGCACCTTTATTATCTGCAAAAATCAGAGTCCCTTACAGCTTGTTGTATTTTAGAATCATCACATAAAACAACTAACAGTATATCTTTTTTCTACTCCTCTGTACACAGTGGTCAAAGGCTACTGTTCTGGGTATAAAGTGACCAGCTTTTCAACAACGTCAAATAACGATGCCAAATATATATACACACAGTGAGAGAGAGAGAGAGAAAAATGAAGAGAGAAAGAGAGAGAGACTAAGGGACGTGTGTATGTTTGGTACACATCTATCTCTTTCTCTCTGTCTCTCTCTCTCTCTTTCTCTCTGTCTCTCTCTCTCTCTTTCTCTCTGTCTGTCTCTCTCCCTCTGAGCTGGCCAAAGCCTTGTGAATGGACTTGGTAGACTGAAACAGATAAAAGCCAGACATATATATGTGTGTGTATGTATGTATGAATGTGTGTACGTATGCTTGTGTGTGTATGTTTGTATAAATATAGAACCCCCACCTTTCATCACCATTGCTTCTTTTTCTTGTCTTTTCTCTTGAAGTTGTTCTTATTTTCATTATTTTGGATTTCTTTTGTCTCCCTAGAGAATTCATTGAAAAGCTTTTTTTCATTTACTTTTTTTATTTCTTTTAAAGTTATTTATGATACACTCTTGTATTTTTTTTTTCCTCTCCTGACTTGAAATTTTCAGTTAACATCTTAACCAAGTTAAATAGATGGCTCATCTGCATAGTTTGATCTTAACATGGGGACCCCCTGCAACCCCTATAGTTGCAGAGGCTTAGCGATGGCCTTGAGATACACTAATACCCTTTTGTTAGGGAGACAACTAGAAAAGAAGTACTTAGCTTGGAGTCAGCCATTGTACTTATCCTTTTGTCAACCTGTAGTTGTCTGACAAATGTTCCATACTTAGTAGTCTGGTCACTAAAAAATCCTGGGATTGACAAATGGTTTGCGGGAGATGTGCAAGTCATATACAAACATACTGTCAGCAAGATGAGTGTTAAGAGGTTCATGAAGGGATTTTGTATGCAGGTCAGTGTACATCTGTACTCAGTCCTCAACCCCTTTCTATTTTATTACAGCCCTCCAAGTCAAAACAGAGGAGTTTAAGACCAATTGCTTTTGTACATCCAGTATGCTTATGACCTAGTTCTCATAGCTAAATTGATCAAAGATTTAGAGAAGAAAGTCTAAACTTGGAAGAAAAAACAAGAATAGAAAGGCCTCAAAGTAAATTAAGTACTAGTTGCATACTGAGGTCGCTCTAATCAACTGGCCCCTTCCCCCAAAATTTTGAGCCTTGTGCCTTAGAGTAGAAAAAAAGAAAAAAAATTTGCTGGAGAATTTATGGAAAAGGAAAAAATGTGGTCAAAAAATGTTGAGTTGGCTTTTCTAAGGCTGAAGCAAGATTAAATTTCTTTACTGTTGCTGAAAGTGTAAAATTAAGAAGGAATGGAAAAGCTTTATCAACTTTGAAGAAAATCATCCGAAAAATCTACCAATAATAGATTGTTTTACAGCTTTTAATATGGCAGGCAAATATTGACTGTCAGTATATTGGAGAAAGCAGTATGATATTGACCAGATGTGAGCCTAACTACCAAACAAAAGCTGAGAAAAATGAAGCTGAAGGTATTTGGGAAACTTTGGATCAAAGTAAATTTCTGAAATTGTTCATCACATAGTGTGTGCACTTTTTTGCTTTTTGTATTTTATAAAATTAAGTTAATATTTTTGATTTAAAAATTTCTTTGTATTAAGCTAAAACATTTCTGTCTTATTTTTAGTATTTCTAGAATGAAAAATATAAAGGTAAATATAATTAATTATAATAATAAAAGTGTTGTCAGCTAAAAAAGTACACTTAAACGAAAAATGTGGGCACAGAGTGCTAAAATATTCTGAAGTATTGAACTTGAAAAAATACAGGACAAGCAGTAATCAAGCAATTACGCCTGGAAATGTACAGGTCAAGAAAAACAAAAAAACTTTTAAAATATTACTGCTGAAGTTAGAATTTAAAAACTAAAATAGTAATAAATGCCCTTTTATATCTTTTTTATTTTTGTATAAAAGTTTAAATTAAAAATACTCAAAAAGCTATTTATGTTCAATTTTAGGTGAAAAGAATAATTGCCTGCAAGTTTACTCATTGAAAACTGAATATTACAAATTTATATTTTAAAAAATCACATGATAGCAATTTAAGCAAAATTGACAATGTATTATAACCCATATGCTTTTATAAAAAAAGTTAGAGAGTCATTTCTACATTTTGCACTCAATTTGTTCATTAACTTTCATTTTTTTAAATATTCTTCTTGCTGTAAATAGAAAATACTTTGTTATCTGATAATGCAAACATTAAAGAAATTAATTCCTTTGTTTCTTTAAAAATATTTAAAACTATTTTTACCTTAATTTTTGAATTTCATATATTCTATATGAGTTTAATTTTAATAAAATATCTGTGGTTTAAAAATTTGGATAATGAGTTTTATTAAGAAAATAAAGTTAAAAAAATAATATAATACTAAAAATAAGAAATGTATTCGCTTAATAAAAAATTTTAAATCAAGAATATTCACTTAAATTTAAAATATTTGCAATAAAAACTAAAAAATATGTAAAACAAAAATGTGCATACACTATTTGATGAACAATTTCAATAATTTATTTATCAACTTTGGCAGCAATATTTAAAGTTCTCAACAATATTTAAAGTTTTTTTCTTCTTATTCTATACTTTCCATGTTCAATACCTGGGAATATTCTAGCACTCTGCACCTGCATTTTTCATTCTAGTATATCTATGTATGTGTATATGTATGTAAGTTTTTGTAAGTTTTTTATATATAGAAGGAAGAGTGCTGGGGATAAAATCAGAACCTGTGACATGTTGGACTTGAGAGAATGAAGAAGAGAAAGCGTTCCATCAACATATATCATGAGAATGCAATCGGACTGGAAGTTACTGATCCAAGGGATCAGAAATGGAGAGAGTGGAGTGCGTAGTCAGGGACTTTCAATTGGAGATTCATGTTAGACATGGTTGAAAGATAAGCTGATGTCAAGGGTGATGCCATTACTTTCACCAAATTTTTTCAAGGTAATAATCCACTGGTAAGTGACATAGGAAAAGATTATTGTTGTGTTATTTCTCATAGATTTAGAATTTTAATGATGTCAGTTAAGCTATAAATCTCATAAGAGAGCTTTACAATAATTCAACTTTTGAAGTTGTTTTTCTCAGACCAGGTGGCATAATCTATTTGATATATAGGTAGAAAGACAATTTAAAAGTTATATATATAAATTTTTATTTTAATTAGTATTCAATTTGATTTCCAAAGGTGTTCTTATTTATAAAAAGTTGCACATGTCAATGCAATTCTGTAGTTAACAGTAGCCATGTTAATGTTTGAAGGCAACGATTTGTGCTCCAGTTGTGTGTGTGTATATGTATATATGTGTGTGTGCATATATATATATATATATATATATATATATATATCATATTTTAACATGTATAAGGAACCTAGGTTAAAAATATATAGGAGTTTCTTATACATGGATAGTATTATAATCCCTTACAAAACTTTTTCTCCAGAGTTTAAGCCCCCAAAATTAGGGGAGGCCCTTATACACGAGCGTTCCTTGTACACGTTAAAATACATTATATACATAATATTTCTCTGTCTGTCTATATATATATATATATATATATATATATATATAAGTGCCAACACATAAAACTCTTGAACTTGAGTCATTCTGTTACTTCTGCTTAAAATTAATAAAAATATACATATACTTATTTTTTGAGTTCTGTTTTTCCTGTTTGCACCAACATACCTATATATATATATATATATATATATATATATATATATATACTTTTTTGAGTCAAAAATGAGAACAGTATATATGGGAAGGAATATATATATATATATATATATATATATATATATATATATATATATATACTTTTATATTGTTGAGTAGTATATTCCTGGTTATGGCATATAACCAGTAAGAAGATTGACAATACATCCATATATATACACATACACACACACACATATATATATAGATAGATTGATAGATAGATGCACATAAACATGCATATACATTTGTTTATATGCATGTTTATGTATGCAGGGTGCATGGGCAATTCATCCATCCATCTATCCACACATGAAACATACATATACACATACATAGATAAACAAGCAGATCCCATCTTCAAAATCTTGTTATTATTTCCCTTGATTATATGTATTTTCTATAAATTGAGATGTATTCCAATGAATTGTTTTATTTAAAATGCCTCTAAGCAATGCAGGCACTTTATGCATGAAAATATCAATTTTTAAGCACTCAATACAGTATCTGTATTTTTAAACACACCATGCCTGTAAGCATCGACACAAACGTGTATAACTTGGTAACATGTAACATGATTTCACTAATTACTTTAGGTATCTGTACAGTCATGAACAGATGCTCTTATCCTTCCCATTTTTGACTCAACAGAAAATCCAAGATGTGACTTCTAAGGGGAAAAAGGTTGCATCAACTCTGAGCTGGTGCTCAGTTCATCTGAGTAGATTGAGCAACTTGAAATAAAGTACTTCACTCAATGACACAAGGTGCCATCTATCAGAAAATTGAACCCACACACTTATGACTGTGAGCTCAAACCAAAATCACTAGGTTATGTACCTTCACCCATAGCTATTACATTTTTGTAGTCCTGTGCACATGTGGGTCAGATGTAGATTGATTCTGCTACTACTATTACTATTCTATCTACCAGAGCAGGATAAACTAGTTTGCAAGGAGATTATATTTCTCAAAATGTATTTGTTGTCATGTGCATTTAATATTAACTTGTGTTTATCAGCTTGTCAAACATGTTATAAAAAGGTTGTAATTTTTGCTAAACAAAGCATTGTTTTAATTCATTGAAGTAATTTTTGCTAAACAAAGCATTGTTTTAATTCATTGAAGTAATTTTTGCTAAACAAAGCATTGTTTTAATTCATTGAAGGGTGCAGCTTCAGTTATGGTTCAAATATGGACCAAGTACTCGACATATAGGTATAATTATTCTTGAGAATCCTGATATATTATATGAGATATTGTATATATATCATCACCAGCATCACCCACTGGATACAAATGGGGTTTAAAATTTTAAAAAGTACTTATACACAAGTGTTGTTTGGATTCATCATCATCATGGTATTATCTCATCTGTTTATACCTGTTTAAAATTTTACCTGATGATGGTGGATTGTATGCTACGAAGTAATCTATGAATACATCAATAAAATTCTACCGACACAGCTGTTACAAATTTTAAACCCAATTTGTGCCCTTTATAGAACCAGCTCTGAGTCAGATCTTACAGTTTCAATTGGATTTGGTACTTACATGGTTGGCCAAAAGTCACCTGACAGTATATCAAACCCATTTAATTCCAAGATTAAAGCAAAAAATAATTTTATGAGACGTCGCTAATAGACAAACGTTGAAAAAAACAGTGATTTTAACTCGCAACATTCAATTATTAAACATTCATAATTGGAATGAATAAACAAAATTAAATATTAAGTATTTGTGGAATTTTGATTTACTGGCACATGACTTTTGGCCAACCCTGTATATATCTAGAGTATCCTCCCTACACATGATGCCCTCATTGTTATTTTACCTCACTGGTGTTCTATGTCATGATGTGCCTAAATTCTAATGAACCCTATAACTTATCTATCTGTCTGCCTGACTATCTATTTGATTATTTTAATGTTTATAAAAGCATGTTTTTCCTAATAGTAATAGGCGGCGAGCTGGCAGAAACGCCAGCGCGCCGGGCGAAATGCTTAGCGGTATTTCATCTGCCGTTATGTTCTGAGTTCAAATTCCGCCAAGTTCGACTTTGCCTTTCATCCTTTTGGGGGTCGATAAATTAAGTACCAGTTACGCACTGGGATCAATGTAATCGACTTAATCCCTTTGTCTGTCCTTGTTTGTCCCCTCTGTGTTTATCCCTTGTGGGCAATAAAGAAATAATAGTTCAAATGTCTTTACTTGCTGACTAGTAAGCACATGGAAATCTCACAGCTCAAGTAAAGATATAATGGAAGATGAAAAAGTTTAATGGTGAGATGAAACAGAGCAAGACACAATGCAAAATGGAATTCCATTTTTGCTTATAATTGTAAAAACAGTAATATCAATTGCACTATTATCACCAATAAACAACAAAACAACTGCAATGCCTGATGTAAAACTAACAGGAACACTGGAAGTAACAAGGTGTATGTATTTTTATTACAATGCCTAGTATGTAGGTGTTAGTGGACAGTTGTATTGGAAGAAAATTGATAATTCATGGTAATGAGATACAAAAAAATAAAAATTCTACATTTATGTCATTTTCTCAGTGACCACTTTTATTCTTTTCACCTTCCCCTCTCTCCTTCATCCCACTTTCTCTCTTCCACCCCTACTTCTCTATCTATTCTGTTCTTTTCTCTCTCCTCTTCTCTGACTAACATTCCTACCTTTATGTCTTCCTATGATTCTATTCCACTGACTAACTTTCTCTATTCTTTTTGACTTCTGACTTGCTTACAGGTCACTTCATCCTCTATTTTGTCTCTTACTTTACTCAAGGGCTAATATCCAGCTAACCCAACTCAAGTTTCTTTTAGTGTTTCTCTTCATACAATTATTTCTAGTTTGTTGTAACAATATGGTGATAAGGCAGAAATGACAAAATGAATATTAGTCAAAATCAGCTCTTCATTATATATTGATAGTTAAAAACCAGTTGTATCAGTTTGGCAGAGCAAAAACAAAGAGAATAGAAAACCAGAGATTATTTCACAATATCCTGTAGGGAGTTTTCTGTGTGGTGATGTAAGTTGATATACTGCAGTGATTAACTAGAGTAGTGTTTATTATTTGCTGACAGTCAGGTTGTCAAAAAAAGAATCAGTGGAAATTATTCTCATGACAGAAGTTTTGGTGATAGTATCTGTTAGAGAAAGCATTTTTCGATTTGCAGTCATGCTTCTTTGCTCATGACTCTGTTAGTTTGTATTGTCTTTATTTGTCTCTCCCTATCAGCTTGCTGCTCACTAACTGCTGATCCAACCAAGTCTGTCTCTATGTTCAACTGCTTGTTGTTTGCTACTGTTTTTGTAAGCTGTAATTAACATCATTCAAAGCCTAACTTGATCAACACTTCTGAATTTCTTAGAATTTTTTCTGACATAAGTAAAAAACTATGATGTGTAGTTGTTGGATGTCATTGGTTAGATTTTTCTTGATGTCATCACATCTGTAACTTGTTTTGACCAAACTTCCAACATTTAAATTTGATCTAACCACAGTTGAGAGAGAAAGGATAATCAACCCCAGCAGTAGGCAGCTACTTTATTTATCTGTCCTCCAAAGAATGAAAGGTAGAATTGATCTCGGTAGAATTCGAACTTGAAGTTGGAACAAATGCCACAAGAAAACCCTCTAATGACATTGCCTTAATACTAAGGATGTTGATCTACATGTTGACGGTTGCCAGTAGTTTATATTTATTTCATGTACATGTTGAACATGTGTTGGGAAGTCTTTACACAGTCCTCTTATAAATTGTTTGCTTGAATTTGCTACTCTCTTGGGTTGTAACAGATCCAAAATTCATTGTTTCCCAGGTCTCAGTCTAGTGCCCAGATTTGGAACAGGCAACCTATAGTTATATGCTTGTGATGAACACCTATGAAGACAAGATATGGAATTGGCTAGGCAGTTTGTCAACAGGTTTCATATTACTGGGAGCCTTGTTCAGCTCCTGCTGGTATGCCTGCTGGCCTGTTCACTTGAAGAGCTGCAGGTCAATGTTTGAAAAAGATGGGCAAAAGGAGAATACACAGTAATAACTCAGTTCTTTATTTAAGAGATGAAGAATTATGTACATTATTTACATTATTTACATTTGGTGGATATTTGTCCTCATCGTGTTTGTTGTTAACGCAACGTTTCGGCTGATATACCCTTCAACCTTCATCAGGTGTCTTGGGGAAATGAGAACTCAGGTTCAAAATTTCCCAAAGACACCTGATGAAGGTTGGAGGGTATATCAGCTGAAACGTTGCGTTAACAACAAACACGATGAGGACAAATATCCGTCAAATGTAAATAATGTAAATAAAGTAATAACTCACTTTATAATGACCCGTTTTACGAGACCTTGAGTTTATGAGTTTTATTTTATAATAAATATAAAGATCTAAATTTTGAATAAAGCGCAAAAATTTCTACTGCCATAACAAATGCTTCTGCATGTTTCCAAGAAATTTATAGAGTGAAAGAAAGCTTCTAAGCAAACAACTTTAAACTTGTTTTTTAAAAAGAAATCTGCAAGTCTGTTTACGAGTGCTTGTGAATCAGTGATCACATCTACAAGTGATGGTGTGCATGAGTCTAGTGTGAGTGAAAGTGATTCAGAAAACGTTTATAATAATGATATTTTTTATTATAAATGATCTTGACATTCCTTTTACTTTACATAAAATATTCTTTACATTCTACTGTTGTTCTATTGCCATTTATTTACAAGTATTATGAATTTTATAGGTAAAATATTTTTCTAGGAACGAATTATGATTTATAACATTGCTGCAATAGGAAATTATTGCTCTGCTTTATGAGTGGTCTCTGGGAACAAATTAACTCTTACATTGAGGCATTACTATATTTCAGAGGAATGTAGCTGTGGTATTTCATGTAAAATGTAAGAGGTGAACAAAGCTCATTGGAAGAAACAGAGAAGAGTGTCTAAGTGGAGGAAGTGTACTGTCAGCTATTTCAGAGGAGCAGAGACCATTGTAGCAATTAAAAAAGTAAATAAAGGGAGCTATATGTATGTCAGCTGCTGGCAGTTGTCATATAGTTTAAGTGCAGTCAAGGATATCTGTGTGTGTGCTAACAGTCCTCAGTTCTATACACAAAGGCAATATTCCAATGTAGATTACTCCCAAGCTTTCTCACAGATAAGAAACTGATCAGGGTTGAATGAATTATTTTATGCTCCAAGAGAGAAATCTTAGTTTTTGTAATGAAGTTTTGGCAATATTATGTACGTTGCCATAAGTGATTATATATTGTGGGGTCAAATATTTGAAGTGGCTTTGAAGGCTTTAATTGCATATTATTCATGACTAAAGCGGGTAGGGTTCCTTTGGTATGTGTAGTCATTGTCTTGAACTGTTAAAAAAAGACTAGGTTGGTTGTTATGTTCTTATTTTAGAATCTTCTCAAGGACATTGTTCATGAAAGCAAATCTATTGTATAGTGTTTAGCATATACATGGATGATGTTTATGCATGAAGGGCAGCATCATTTCAATATGTGTATGTCGTCAGAAGGGAGGTGAGTAAGTAATTAATGTACAAAAAGGAATGTGTGGGATACATCACCAAACCTTTAGAACATCAGAATTAATAGAGTATGGATTGGAAACATCTATCAGAATACACTGCATTGGTGTAGTCTGATAAGAAATTTCAAATTCAAGAAATGATTGACAGATATAAGTTATAGTTGGGCAAGTTTATATAGGTTTTAATGCCAAAGACTGTTAAAGGCTTTGATGATATCAAGTACAATGGCATTGTTTCTATCAAAATTCGCAAGGACAAATGGTTACTGACAAATGACATATGAGAGAAATCCTTAGTCAAACCATTGTCTCTATTTCTCCTTATTGCTTTGTTTGAAGGCATATCATTCTCCCTGTCAGGAACACTAGTTTCCAGTTACAATTCCAAAGAAGTGCTTTTATGCCTTTCAAAACTTTTTTTAAAAAAATTTTGTCTTTGTGTAGGATAGTTTTTCTTGTATCAGTGAATTAATTTGTTTCCCTTTGTTGTTTTGCACCAGATTTAATCCTGATCAAGCAGATTTATGATACTCCAGCTGTGACTGTCACTCATTAAAAATTTTTTTGAAACAAAATATTTCTTGAACTACATAATCTAATGTGCTGCCCTATTTTTAAAACTGCAGAATATTATTTGAAGGGGATTTGGCTGCTCTTTCTAGCTTGTAAAGGTTCCCTTGTTAGTTCAATTTAATCTCTTTTTCTAAATTTTCTAAGTTTCCATATATTAGTTCACCTGGACATTCTTTCATTTTTATGATCAGTTGGGATTATTAAAATCTCATGATGGTATTTTAATTCTTTTTGTAACAATGTTAATGAAATAACATAGCTATTTGAACACCAAATGTACATTTATTGCATCAAATTTTGTCTAGTGTTGTTCATGTAGATAAACTAAGTATTTTAGGGAAAGGTATTTTTGTTTTTTATGTTTTCTTAAAACTGTCATGGGTTCATATTATTTTCAGTGCCAAGGGGGTCATCATTTCCAGCTGATTAAACTACAAAACAAAGAAATATTTTTTTTATTTTAACTATTTGTCTTTTTCCCTCACCTGTTATAACTATTTGTCTTTCCTCCATGTCATCAACATCATCACTATCCTCTGAACCAATTCAATGAATAAACACTAATGTCACCTCCGCAATTTTCATTAGCATACAAGAAGTGTGCCCTGAACCTTCCTTGAAAATATACATATGGAAATAGCAGAACAGCAGAATTACAGAAAGACTAACAACAGCACTACCTATAGTAGTTAGCAACTGCACTCCTATACACGCTTTATATACTGTTTTATATCTGAATAAATTGCAAATTATTCTCAACTGCTGATGTTATAAATATGTTTGTTTAGGGGAAAGAAAGAAAAAAGAAGGAATAGCAAAAAATAAATAAATAACCATATGGACCAAAGAAATACAGAAACACTAGTCAAACATACTATCTGTTCTATGTCGAATTACATTTAATTAATCATAATTATTTAGTCACTTCTCTGTTCATATATAATAACAGAGAAAACATTTGTGTCTAAAAATTAGAATAGAGTAAATTTAGTAACATCCCAAGCTCCTTTATTATGGGCATATACCACTGTCAGCTGAAGGAAACATTTATTTTTTAATGAAAGCTTGCTTTTTTTTGTGAATAGTAAGAGTAGTAGTATTGTCCAGTTTTGAATACTACATTTCCTGCACACCACCACCACCACCACTGCCTCTTGTTATCCTCCACTGACTCCTTTGAGAGTCTAAATTTATTCACTGGAGGCTTATTGACAAAACTGTTTTCTTTTGCTCTACTTAATTCAATCCCTGACCCTAACATTGCTCCCTTGTTGCCAACAAAAAAATTGTCATTCCTTTCATAAAACAGTATTCCTCCCTAATACAATGTTCCAGGTGGGCTTTATAAATTATTTCTATATCATCTACTAACAGGAATACACTGTCTTAAAGTTAGTGTACTTGGCAACAAGTTTGATTTTACTGTATATGATTATTAATAAGCATGTTTGCGTGTGTGCATGCATATGTGTGAAGGAGAGAAAGAAGGAGAGAGAGAGAGAGAGAGAGAGAGAGAGAGAGAGAGAGAGTGTGTGTGTGTGTGTAAGTATAGTAATAAAAAGGAAAAAAATATTTCCAGGCATGACTGTGGTAAGAAGTTTGTTGGTTCTGGGTTCAGTTCCATTGTGTGATACTGTGGGCAAGTGTCTAAGTCAACAATACAATACTTGCCAACGGATTGCAAGACGTCTCACTACACACAAGTTTTAAGGTGGTTCTTTAATTCTTAGGAAATCTGTTGTGAAGGAATACTATTGCAAAACAAAATTTCAAACCATAAGGAGTTTATTCTTTTAAAAGAAATTTTTTATTAATTCAAAAGTTAAGCTAAAATTAAACTACATTATAATCCTAAGGAGTTAACAACTATAAAGATAGAAACAAACAAAAAAGAAAAAAATCAGGACTGTTATGACTTGATTTAACCTAATCATCTCATGTAAGACTATGAGGGTTTTGTAAACTTAATCGTGCCAACTAAAAGCTTCTTTTAAGATTTCTTTTATGACTTTCTGGAGAGTGCAATTAATTTTAAGCCTTGACTTAGAATCATGTTACAACTCAAGTCTGATTAATGACAGAAGGTTGTTTTACTACAGATTAAAATTAAATGCAAATTGTTGATGAAGATTAAATATCATCCTTGATTTGTGCAAAGCAATACTGAACAATCTGAAACAAGCTAAACATGCACAAGAAATGGGCATTTTACTTTATACATAAGTGCACAAGTGCACATGCATGCAAACATACACACACACATATATATGATTGTTCTGTCTGTGTATGTATATCATCATCATCATCATCATCATCGTTTAACGTCCGCTTTCCATGCTAGCATGAGTTGGACGACTTGACTGAGGACTGGTGAAACCGGATGGCAACACCAGGCTCCAATCTAAACACACACACACACACATATATATATCCACATACACAAACACACACACACATATATATATGTCTATCTCTGTCTATCTCTCTCCCTCTCTTGTTCTTCATCCTTTCTGTTTTTCTCTCCCACCCTTTCCCTATTCTTCTCTCCCTTTCACCGTTCCCTCTCTCTCTCTCACTATCCTCCTTGACTCTCTCGTCGCTGACGTGTGACGAAAAGGCATCTCTCTTTCTGTCTACTTCCTTCCTAAAGAAAAGATGTGCCTTTTCCTGTCTCCTCATGGCTTGTCTACCTAGCGTTCATAATAATTTTTCTATCGACTTGGTTCAACAGCCCTCACTGGTTGTTTTTACTGTCTTGTTCTCACTGTACTGTTCTTGTTAACACTTTCACCCCCCGCAAAAAATTCCAAATTTTATCTAATTTGCTTTGTGGGAAGGACTGTTCCACCAAAGTCGCGTATTGTCCTTCCCTTCGAAATGCGGAGTAGATGGAACAGGGACAACTGACGAAGGGGCATACTCTTTATGTTGCATGTCTCGTTTCTCTGTTTGTTTTTTCGTTCGAAAAAAGTTCGTTTTTTATGTTTTCGTTTTTATGTTTTCATTTCTCATTGTGTTTAACGTTTTTTTGCTGTCCTGTACCCATATATGCATGTATGTATGCATATAGATGTAGGTATGTACATATATGTATGGATATATGCATATATATATTATTTATATTATATATATATATATGTTAGGTGTGGTCTACAGATATTGAATATTGAGGAAAAAGCTCACTAGAATTTTGGAAAAAAATCTTTTTATTTCTTCATTATTATTAGTGCTTTCATTCATTTCTCGAACTTGTCAAATAGAAGTTCAAGAAACGAATGAAAGCGCTAATAATAATGAAGAAATAAAAAGATTTTTTTCCAAAATTTTGGCGACCTTTTTTCTCAATATATATATGTGTGTGTGAGTGTATGTGTGTGTATGTATATACATATGTATATACATACATACATACATACATATATATATATATATGTATATATATATATATATATATATATATATATATATATATATATATATATATATATATATATATATCATCATCATCGTTTAACATCCGCTTTCCATGCTAGCATGGGTTGGACGATTTGACTGAGGACTGGTGAAACCGGATGGCAACACCAGGCTCCAGTCTAATTTGGCAGAGTTTCTACAGCTGGATGCCCTTCCTAACGCCAACCACTCAGAGAGTGTAGTGGGTGCTTTTACGTGTCACCCGCATGAAAACGGCCACGCTCGAAATGGTGTCTTTTATGTGCCACCCACACAAGCCAGTCCAGGGGCACTGGTAACGATCTAGCTCGAAAATCCTACGGGAGCCAGTCAGGCGGTACTGGCAACGGCCACGCTCAAAATGGTGCATCTCATGTGCCAACCCGCACAAGAACCAGTCCAGGGGCACTGGCAACGATCTTACTTGGCTTGCCGGGTCTTCTCACGCACAGCACATTTCCAAAGGTCTCGGTCAGTAGTCATCGCCTCGGTGAGGCCCAATGTACGAAGGTCTTGCCTCACCACCTCAGCCCAGGTCTTCCTGGGCCTACCTCTTCCACGGGTTCCCTCAACTGTTAGGGTGTGGCACTTTTTCACGCAGCTATCCTCATCCATTCTCACCACATGTCCATACCAGCGCAATCGTCTCTCTTGCACACCACAACTGATGCTTCTAATGTTCAGCTTTTCTCTCAAGATACTTACACTCTGACGGGTATTCACATTGACATTATACATCCAACGGAGCATACTGGCTTCATTCCTTGCGAGCTTACGTATGTCCTCAGCAGTTACAGCCCATGTTTCACTGCCATGTAGCATGGCTGTTCGTACGCATGCGTCATATATATATATATATATATATATATATATATATATATATATGTATATATATATATATATATACAGGGGTTGGACAAAATAATGGAAACACCTTAAAATTTTAAACAAATTAATTTTAATATGGGGTAGGACTGCCTTTGGCAATAATTACAGTTTGAATCCTGTGAGGTATGGATTTGTACAAAGTTTGAATTGTTTCCAAAGGAATTTTTGTCCATTCTTCAGTTAAAATAGTCCCCAGTTTTTGTAGTGATGATGGTGGAGGATATCAACTCCTTACTTGTTTTTCTAAAATGCACCACAAATGTTCAGTAATATTGAGATCTGGGTACTGTGGTGGCCATATAAAATGTTCAACTTCACTAGAATGTTCCTCATGCCATTCAGTAACAACTTTAGCTGTGTGAATTGGTGCATTATCATCCTTAAAGATCGCATTTCCCTCCGGAAACAGTTCCACAACCATAGGATGAATTTGATCAGATAAAATGCTTAAATAGTGTTGACTATTAATTGTGCCATGAAGGGAAACCATTGGGCTGGCGGATTTCCAAGATATAGCCCCCCCCCCCCCGACCATTACAGATCCTCCTCCATGTTTAACAGCTGGAAGAAGGCAGTCTGGGTCAAATGCTTCTTTTGGCTGTCTCCACACGTACACTCAGTCGGTGGTCAGAAATAAGGTAAAGGATGACTCGTCCGAGAAAATAACATTCTTCCACTGCTCTAGGGACCAATTCTGTAGCTTTTTACTCCACTGTGAATGTTTTGCAATGTTTGTTTTTGAAAGTAGAGGTTTTCTGATTGCAGCCCTCCCATGAAACCTGGCTTTGTGCAGCTTCTGGCAAACAATTTTTGTGGAAACTGGGTTCTCAAGGTGGTCATTAAGCTCTGCAGTAATTTTGGGAGCTGTACTTTTGTGATCCTTTCTAACAATTCGCATAAGAGTCCAACGGTCCCTATTTGAAAGTTTTGGTTTTCTTCTGGAGCTTTGTTTTGATGAGTAGGTTTTTCCCTCTTTCTCAAAGGCTGTCATTACTTTTAAGACAGTACTTCTTGATGCACCAAACATTTTGGCTGTTTCTGTTATGCTAGCACCTGCCATACAAGCACCAACAATTTGACTTCTTTGAAAATCCAATAGATCTGTCGTTTTAATGAATTTTATTTACCTTTTTCTGATGATATCTGAAAAGAAACAACAATTTTAGCAGAACATATTAAGCAACACTAATAATAAATCAAAAAATATAAAAATAAACAAGCTTTTGACGGTTGTATAGATATTTCAAAATTATGATGCGATGATGTTAGGTGTTCCCATTATTTTGTCCAACCCCTGTATATATATACACACACACACACACACACACATGTTTGTCATCATCAGCATCACATTTAACATCCATTTTCCATGCTGGCATGGATAGAATAGTTTAACAGGAAACGGGTGAGCTGCAGGACTATATTGAGCTCCAATGTTATCTTTGACATGGTCTCTATGGTTGGATGTCTTCCTAATGCCAACTACTTTACAACTGTGCTTTTTTGTGCCTGTGACACAAGTGAGGGTGCCATGTAACTTGCAAGATAGAAAAGAAGAAAGGAAAAGGCTTCCACTACTGAAAGGATGTATTTGGGAGGTGAATGTGAAGATGGGTGGTTGCCAGCTATTGAAAGGCTAAATTAAGATAGTGACAAGCATAGATATGTTTCTATAGAGGAGATACATAGCTGAAGGAGATAAAAGGAAGATAGTGATGGAGTGCAACCAAGAAAGTAAGCATAAGATAAGGCACAAACAGTGGGTCACAGGCAAGAAGGAGAGAGTGGTCTCTTTCATAAGAGTGTGAAGGTGGGGAGTAAATAGCTGAAGGTAGAGGTTAATGTGAGTGATGAACTAGGAGTGGGTTCAAATGGGAAATACCAGTATGTAGAGGGGTAAGGTAGAAGAAATAGGAGTGGCTCAGGAAGGAGATAGAATTGAAAGTAATGAGATGATGTGCAGTAGAGGAAGATAGAAGGATACATAAGGGGCTATAGTAGGTGGGTCATGATGGAAGATATAGGAAGGCACAGAAAATGATAGCAGATAAGAGAGGGAGTTTAGAATGGAGTACAGGAGAGAGAGAGAGAGCAGTGTGGCTGAAGGCACAGAAATGAGGTGATTGGTTGAAATAGTGTGGACAGAAATGGAAGTAGTTCCAGTGGGTGAGATAGTAGTGAATATCAACACAACATTGATGGATAAATATTGGGTTGTGCATAGATATTGTAGCTTTTTTTTAACAAATTTTATTCAACAAAAACAGTAACAATATTTAACAAAAACATCTTTAAATGATGGTCTGACCATCTGCCAAGCAAATGGGAAGCAGTAATTGAAGTAGATGGTGAATATGCTCTGGAATAATCATTTAAAGATGTTTTTGTTACATGCTATTGTTTTTATTGAATAAAATTTGTTGGAAAAAAACCGCACTAATTATGCACCAACACAATACTTTATTTGTAAATTTTCTACGCTACCTTAGGTTTCATACTTTGTAATTATCAATGTTCAAATACTCCACTTAAAAGTACTGGTAGCATCACTTTCATTGGGATTTGAATCTAAAATGGAGATGGTGTTACCAGCATTTTTCTTCTATGTCAAGGCAGTCACTGAAGCTGATGTGTACATAAGGATATATGTACCAAATTTTATAAAAAATATATTGATTTTTCTAATAAACATTTTTGTTTCCCTTACATTAAAATTTAGTTCACAAATTGCTGACACACCCTGTATGTATATATATATATATATATATATATATATATATATATATATATATATACAGGGTTGGCCAAAGGTCACTGACAATAAATCAAAACCATTTAATTCCAAGATTTATTATGTTTAACAACTGAATGAATTTAATAAAAGCATCTAAATATGAAACATCATGAAAATTGTTGAAACTGAAGTCCTTCTTGAGTAACACATTTTTCCATTTGAGCCAATACAGAATTACAGATAGTGTTTATGGAATTTTGATTTATTGTCAGGTGACTTTTGGCCAACCCTGTGTGTATGTATATATATATATATATATATATATATATATATATATATATATATATATATATATATATATATATATGTATGTATACTTTATTTAAAAGCAGCAGCAATATAACAAAAGGATGTATTTGGGAGGTGAATATATTTTTTCCACCTTGTTGCACATTTTATGTGCTTACTCCGGTATATATATATATATATATATAAACTCTCTCTTTTCACTGAGCATCAAGCTAATACATTTCTTGCGCACATCCTCTTGTTGTTCACTAATTTTACTCATTTATTTGAATTGATTGTTTATTCAAATGTACCCCAAGGCAATCAATCCACCAACTCCTTAATGACAACAACAACAGCAACAATAGTATGAACAAGATAAGCAACCCTCTCTGAAATACAAAAAAAAAGCAATCAAATGAGATTGTATAGTTCTCTAGCATCTAGTGTTGAGTGAAATGGCTCTGATTTCAGGTCAATGGTTTGAAATTAAACAGCAATAACAACACAATTAACAAGATCACTACAACCACTATCAACACCAATGATACTCCAACCATTACCATTACAATACCAAAACCAATGAAATATTACTACCAATATTTGAATAGTCAACCAGTTACAAAAATAGTATCAGCATAATAGCAATGCCTGTAGCTACATATGTTGTATATCAACACAACATTGTGTGTGTATGCATTTTTGTGAGAGAGTTGAGCGTAGAAATTTTATTAATCAAGTCAGAGGTGCAAGTGGGGGGGGGGGGGCTGGGGGTGCTCATGAAACTGGTGACCCTTTAACAAACTGTAATCATACAATACTTCCTCCCACGTGATTCTTTCACTTTTTCACTTTCTCATTTCCGTTCTTACACCCAGACAACAGTTTTTGATTTCACAAAACAGTTCTTTGCTGTTGCTACTTTTTTTATACGTATTTGTTGTGGATGATTATTGATTGCTACTACTATAATTACATAATATAAATAAATTATAGGATTAATCTATAATTCAAGATGCTGGAAAAAGCCACCAAATGGAACTGAAGTAAGTAGTTTGAAAAAGAACCATAAAAAGATTACACTGTATATCAAACTTGATGTTTTAAAAAGGCTTCATGTGAGAGAAAAAGATGAACTACTTTGCCAAAATATTAAGTCTAGCATTGTCTACAATAAGAACAATACATGTCAATAGAGATAAATTAAAGTCAAGTGCTGAAGAAGTTATTTCATTAACTGCTTAGACATTATTTTTTAATTGATCTAATGTGATGCTTAATATGGGATGGCTCTTAGGATTATGAATTGAGTATTAAACTCAAAGCATTGTGCTGATGAGCATAATGGTTATTAAAAAAAAAGCCAAAAGTTTGTACAACAATTTGGCAAAAAAAGAACATGAAACTTCTAATTGAAAACTTTTCCTGGCTGGTAAAGGCTGGTTTGAAAGGCTTAAGAATAGATTGAATGTGCACAATATAAAAATAATGGGTGAAGCTGCCTGTGCTGATACAAAGATTGCTACTAATTATCTTGAACAACTTAAAAATTTTGCTGGAGGGAGCTACACACCTAAGTAAATATACAATACTCATGAAACTCCATTTTTTTAGAACCCATGCCCGCTAGAAATTTTATTTCGTGTGAAGAAAATTCAAAACTGGGATGTAAAGCTTCAAAACATTCTCTGACACTTCTCGAAGGAAATGATGCTGTTGATATGAAATTAAAACTCTCTAGTTGCATATCACTCTGAAAATCCAAATGCTTTTGAGGGCTGCACAAAGTTTAATTTGCCTCTGAATCTGAGGTCCAAATAAGAAGGCATGAATGACTTAGAGCTTTTTCTAAGAGTGGTTTACAGATACTTATAGTCTGGTTGTAGAACGGTACAGTACCAGACATAATATTTCCAACAAAACATTGATCCTTTTAGACAATGCACCAAACCAGTCACTTAAGTTCATTGAACTTTCTGATAATGTAAGAATACAATATATATCCAAGAATACAACTTCTTTGCTTCAGCTAATTGATCTAGAAGTAACAACTAACTTCAGAGTGTATTATCTGAGAACTTTCAAACAACTTCTAAAAGCAATTGACAAGGATGCAGTAGATAACACAGCTGAATCATGGGATGAAGTATAAACTTCAATTTTGAATGGTCCTTGGAAAAATTATATCGCCTGGCGATATCCATGATTTTACAAGTTTCCTACAACAGAATGTCTACATCGAATTCAGTAAGATATTGTGACACTTGCAAATGATATAGGATTTAAAGAAGTCGTAGAGGATGATGTGATCAAGTTACTAGTGTTCCATAGAAACAGATTATCTAAGGGGTCACTGATGCTGTTAGAGAAAGATGAGAATACAGATAAGAATATGGAAATGCCACCAACTCTATTAAACTGCCTGCAAGGAATTTTGCTAAAGGGTCTTATGATGTAGGGTTTAAAGAAGTCATAGAGAATCGTGTGGTCAAGTTACTAATGTTCTATGGAAACATATTATCTAAGGAGATACTGATGCTGTTAGAATAAAGAGAAAGATGAGAATACAGATGAGAATATATAAATTCCACCAAATCCATTAAATTGACTGCAAGGAATTTTACTAACAGGTTTGCACTTATAGTAGAAGGTCTACAAGTTTTTGCTGATTACAATTCTAATCATGAATGTAATATAAAAATTACAAGATGAGTTGACAATGAGTTCAGTTCCTATGCTGGGCTATGCAAAAGGATGATGCTACATAAGTATCAGACAATTTTGGATTAACTCTTTGCCCCTCATACAGATGTTGATGAGGAAATATAAGATAGAAGATAGTATCTCTCACCTTTTTAGTAACTCTCATTCCATCACTACCATCCATCATACAGAAGTTAACATCTTTTGTGATAAAAATGTACCCTATTATGATATTACAATTTTTATTTATTCCCCAATGTATATATCTTCAAATGTTTTTTATGTATACATATTGAAATGAATATACTTTAAAATTGTTATTTTCATGCATAAAAGTGGTTGTGTTGTTTGTTTTTCTGTCATTATTTTTCTTGCAAATATTTGTCAGAATATATTATCACTTTATAACATGAAAATCAAAGGGAAAATTAATTTTACATTATGGGATTTTGTGTTACATCATGTTATTCAAGAACACATTACACCTGCAGTGCAGAGGATTCCTCTGTGTATGTGTGTGTGTGTGTGTGTGTGTGTGTGTGTGTGTTCACACACACAAGTGCTGTTGCCATGCAAAAGTATCCAACACACACTGTCAAATGGATGGCATTAGGAAGGGTACCCAACCATAGAAATCTTGTTAAAGCTGACAGTGGAGTATGATGCAGTCCTTGGGTCTATGAGATCCTGTCAAACAAATCAAAATGTGCCAGCATTGAACATGGAAGTCAAATGATGATGATGATGATGATATACATATGTATGTGAGTATATGTATGTTGTGTGTGTATGTGTTTATGTATGTGTACATATATATTTATATGAATGTGTATACTATGTATGAGTATGCATGTGGTTGCACATGTTTTGTATGGCTGTTTTTTTGTGTATGTGTATACTTTCTTCTTGCCTTTTATTAAATCTTTATTTATTTTCATATATTTATTTATCTATTCATTTACTGAACTACTTAATGGGGAAACTATTTGAGAAAGTTTACAGTCTTCATGTGAACCTCCAATTTTACTTGTTTCTCAAACAATCTAATGATAATTATTATAAGTCAGTCTACAAAATAACTAACTCTAAGATCTTGAAGCATTTTGATTAGTGCTATGCATGAAATACTTGGTCCTTGAGTCACTTTGTAACTTCTGCCCATTAAATATAGGAAAACATATTTATACTCATGTTTTCCATCCTATCACTAGGATGTTGTGTGTGTATGTGTTTATGTATGTGTACATATATATTTATATGAATGTGTATACTATGTATATATACATGGAATGTGTATACTAAACATGTGTGTGTGTGTGTGTGTGTGTGTGTATACATATATATACTATATAAATGAGAATGTATATGAGTATGTCCTGGAAAGGCTATGAAACGATGCATCCTCATGAGAAACAGATTTGATTTTTGAAATCTGCTTCCCAACAAGATTTTTGATTATAATTAATCAAAAAATATAATTTGCTATGAGAAATAACTCAACTTTTAGATTGACAAATCTACCACTCTCTATCACTCTCCATCAGGCTCTCTCAAATTTACACCTTCCCTTCTCTCCATATATTTACCACACTCTCTCTCTGTGTATATGTATATTTCTCATACATGTTGTTCCGGACTATCTCAACATGACATGTAATTGCTTTCATTTTGTGAGAGACTGCTATCACACAGAAAATGCTAGCTTCCAAATCCTGTTTTCTGATTGGGTGAAAATGATCAAACCTCAAACTTTAAACCTCTTTCTAAAATTTTTCTGAAATAAATGGATCCCAAAATTGAACTCAGTGTGAGAAGGTAAAACAATATACTGAATTTGAAAATTTTCACTTCATTTTAAAATTTCAAAATCTGTGACAGCAACAGAAAAGATCTCTCATTTATGCTTTTCTCATTGTAAACCTCCCCTCTCTCTATATATATTTATCACACTCTCTCTCACTCTTCTCTGTATACATATGTCACTCACCCTGAGTTTGTGTATGTGTGTGTGTGTGAGTATGTGTATGCATGTGTGTAAGGAATTTCATTAGGGCAATAGAGTTGAAAGACCATCACAAAACATCAGCAGTGAGCTAAGAAAATTTTTTACATCTATGACAGCAAATGGAAAAACAAAAAAAAAAACGTTTATTGATACATTATAAATTGCCCCAAATAATGCAGAAAACTGTCCTGACGAAGGGGCCTATCCATTGGAGAATGCATTATCTGACATGAAGTTTAAAAAATTGAAATAATGACATACTCTTGAGAAAATTGCCTGGTAACAATGGGATAATCGGCTAGTATGTATACACACACACACACACATATACATTTATATATATATATATATATATATATATATATATATATATATATACTTTATTTAAAAGCAGCAGAAATATAACAAAAGACTGTTACTCTGAGTTTCACATTCCCATTCATCGGACAGTATATATATATATATATATATATATATATATTTATATATATACACAAACTATGGAACCTGGTGCGACCCCTGACCTTACCAGTTCCTGTCAAGCCGTTCAACCCATGACAGCATGAAAAACAGACAATAAATGTTGATGATGGTGATGATGATGATGATGATGATGATGATGATGACATTTGAACCTGCAGCTTCTCCACACAAATCTTAAGGGTTAATTTGTAAATGAAATAAAAACCTACTTCACAAGAAACTATTTCTTTCTTGAGTCAATGACCAGATTTTATTCTAAAGTAAATAATAAAAACAAGTTCCTGTTTGAGTTTTTGTTATTTTTTGAAATATTTTAGATCTTGTTACATGACATTAAATGCAATTATTGTGTCTGTTGCAAGTTCATTTTTACCATTTTATAGAATTCTATATACTACCAGATAGCTAGAATTCCCTGGAACTCACTCTCCATCATGAGATAAAAATGTATGCATAATGATAAACATGTGCGTGTGTGTGTGTGTGTGTGAATGCATGTGTGTGAATGCATGTGTGTATGCATGTGTACACACGGATGTGTGCATGTGTGTGGTGAAGGTTTTCTATAATGCAGAAATGATGTAAAAGAAGTAGCTAAGGTTAAGCCTGGAGTATGAAGGAGATTTTCCAAAGATAAGATAATACACAAATTAGTCATGTTACACAATGATTTACGACAGAATCTTTACATGTCTCCATGAGTCTGTCTTGTTTTGAAAACTGATCTTAAGTTGCCAATGCTTTCTATCCCCCTTGCAAACCTCTGTGGTCTGTTGAGTTAAAACTTACCTCCATTTTCAGTAGTTTAAGCAGATAGAAAACATATATTTCTCCCTTGAATAGAATCTCAGTTTCTAGCTGCTCTAGCCTGGAGGATTTTTAACAAACAACCACTGTTAGCCAATTAATCATTTGTCAACTTTACAGTTTAGCCACTGTTTAACATGGTAAATTATACCACACTCTAGTACCTACTTATAGGACTGGGCTGTTAGGAATTCAGTCTCTTCATAATTTTCACTGTACTATAATAGGGTACTAGACAACTAATCTCTGAACTGGTTGTCCAGTACCCTATTGATATGACCATCCATACCTAATGCTTTAGTGAAAGGCAGTAGCAGCTGCAAATCTCATTTACTCCTCTTCTATGGTCTCCCATTGATGAATATTCCTCACTACAAAATGATATGAAGAATAAATAAGCATTTTATGTTTTGATTGATGGATAATTATGTGTCATCACTTATATAACTAACACAAATGATCAAACAGCTGTAAAAAAAAATGGAATAGACATCTATTTGTTCACCTCATTTATCTGATCATTACATACATACATACATACATACATAATACATACATACATATATATATATATATATATATATATATATATATATATATATATATATATATGGCTCGAAACAGTTTTATTCAAATTTGTTGGTACTCCGAGTTTTGAGCATGATGCTAGTTTTCAGCCATTTTGAATTTGAATGAAAGAAGTTGATTGTTATTACCGTAAAGTGGGTTGCAATTGGTCGAGGAAGGTCACATAGTGTCATGGTTTGATGTTGTTGGCATATCGGTATATTAGCAACAACAGTTAGTTGGAAAATACTGCATGGTGAACAGGAAATCAACTGCATGGTCGACAGGAAATCGACTACATGGCGGACAGGAAATCGGTTGGGTTGTTGGAGGGTTAGTAGGAAGGGGCAGTATGTACAAGTATATAGTTGTATATGTGGGTGTATCGACGCGCTCATATGATTTTGTGTGCAAGTCTGTATTGATGCAAGCATGTGCATCTGTACATGAGCGTGCATGTACCCCCACACACATGAACAGACATGCATGCACACACACACATACACACACATAGATACACATGTATACTCACACGTGCATGCATGAGCATACATGCACATATATATATAGTGTACTGTTCTGTAATGGTAAGATCAATATGTATATATATATATATATATATATACACAGACATACATATATATGTATGTGTGTGTATGTATATATATATATATATATATATATATATATATATATAGAGAGAGAGAGAGAGAGAGAGAGAGAGCAATAAGAAAATGGGGGGGGATCAATAGGTGGTATTCATCAACTTTTAGACATTATATTATGTCAATTTATTTATTTACTAAAAGGACAATTATAACAATATACATACATGTATAACATATTATGCTTTACATATATAATATATAAAATATAAAAATATCAGTAATTATTAAAATACATAACATAGAGCAATAGAAATTGGGATAATATCTTACAGCTGTTTCAGCCATGAGGCAATAATACCTCATTCTACTTTTATCCCTCCAGTGGACTGAAGTAATTAGCAGATGAAATTGAGGTACTTGGGTGTTTCTCTAGGCTTCGTCAGAGATTTTAGAAAGCACATAAGGATAAGTTATAGATATAAATACACACATATATACATACTTTTACATATACATACTTATACATAAATATACATTAATACATATACCTACACTTAAATGTACATGCATATGTGTATGTATATGCATACAAATGAATCAGTTATTATTATTACTATTAGATGCATTATATTATTCATATTAGATAAAATATAAACAGAGGTATGAGAAAGTTATTATAAGAGAAGTAATATTGAAATTTATGAAATCAATATATCTTAAGATTATTTTAGTTATGTAAGAATGAAACTGTATATACATGAGGAATACACATATATACACACACACACACACACACACACACACACACACACACATACATATATATATATATATATATATATATATATATTTCCATACAAACATACTCATAGGTACATACGTATTAGGTGTATTTAGAAGGGAGGATTAATGCAGCAGTTCGTATCATTATAATTATATAATATAATTATAACAATAATACACAAACATATACCTATTCATATAAACATGTAATATGTTTATTTCTACGGGGGCCAATCAGCGGCCCTGGCAATGATCACGCTTGGATGGTGCTCTTAGCACTCCACTAGCACCGATGCCAGTCATGCGGTGCTGTCATCGAATTTGATTTTTGATTTCACTTGCCTCAACAAGTCTTCTCAAGCAGAGTTGTCATATAACAATTGGTCCATTAAAACCCAATCATAAAGAATATGTGCAAATAAACAAGCATGACCTAAAATGCTAAAGTTGTGTAATAAACCTCTAGTCTTCAGGATAATCTACTTTTACTGAATGTCTACTGAGGAAATACAATATTAATGGCAGAAAATATAAGGATAAAAATCTCTTTGACCATTGACAAAGCAAATCTACAATTATTAAGTCAAATATTGGTTTCTTTTAACTATGCACAAGGTGAAATAGGTATGATCTGGAGAATTTGTTTCCCAGTATATATACTTACTTATTTTATCAGCCCAAAGAGATGATAAAAAAGAAACAAAACAAGGGAAAAATTAATACCCTTTGGATTTGAACTTATAAATATAGAACGACATACAAGGAGTTTAGTTTGGTTCTGTAACCACTGTCCTATCTCCTAACTTGTGTGGAATATTCCTTTCAAAAACTCAAGAATTGACAAGGTTCCTAAATAGAATTAGTCCAGCATTGAAGCTTTATATAAGATATGTACACATGTACATATGTGCAAGGAAACATACATATGAACACAGCTTGAATATCATTTTCACCTTAAATTAATTATATAGTTGTACACAGATGTAATTTGATTTACCTGAAATATTTCATTCCTGTGTTCAACAAAAAGTTCTTGTAAATAGAATTGACTGATAATCTAGATACTTGTAGATAAATACCTATTATTCATAGCATAAAATATTAACTACTTGGTTGTAGAAGTCAGTTTCCATCAAAACATTCAAGAGTTTATGTATATGTATCAAAAGGAGTGTGGAATATGTGCTGATTCTTCTCTCAAATGATTACAACTGCTGAGTACTTGTAATCATTTGTGTAAAACTTAGAAGAGAGATGGAGGGATAGATTTAGGAAGATGAGATGTGAAGAATAGTTGATGATGCAAATTAGGTGCAGGGGAAGGATCCAGCATGTAGGATCAAGCATGTACAAGCATAAACATAATGCTTTTAGGACTTGAACTTTTGCTATTATGTACAGGTCCTTTTGAGCACAGTGAATCACCAATCAATTTAGCTCCATGTCATCTCTTCCATGAAGCTCAACATCTTGATGTCAGCCTTCAATATTTTAGCCCATGTCCCTTTTGGTCTCTCACTTCCATGAGTTTCATCAACTTTAAGTGATTGGCACTTCTTTACACAGCTGTCCTCATCCATGACCAAACCGTCACATGAACAAAACCAGTGCTGTCTTCTCTCTTGTGCACTACATTGATTCCTCTTAAGCTTAATTTTTCTCACAACACATTTGTACTTTGTCATACATGTGCACTGACATAACACACCCAATGGAACACACTAGCTTCATTCTTTTTTAGTTTTCATATGTCCTCTGCATTCAGAACCCCTGTCTCAGTACCATGTAGCTTTGCTGCTCATACACAAACATCATACTTTTCACTGTGTCTTTAGTATTCATTGCTCCCACACACCTGCTTTTTCTTTTAACCTTCTTGTGACTCTACTGTACCTCTTCTGTGTCCATAGCTTGCACTGTATATACTGTGTAGAATTCCTGCCAATATCTTACATACATATTGAGTAAGGCCATTTACCTGATGGGCAGAAAGCCCTATCTGTTTTCCTGCATAGCAGAACTGTGGTCTCACACACACACACACACACACACACACACTATGTGCACACATGATGGGCTTCTTTCAATTTACATCTATCAAATCTTCTGACAAAGCTTTTGTTGGCCCTGGGATATAGAAGAAGATGCTGCACAGTGGGACTGAACCACATATTTACAACCATCAAGACAAAGATACACACAAACACATTCCCCCACACACACACACACATATATATATATAGGTAGAGAGAGAAAGATATATATATATATATATATATATATATATATATACACATACATACATACACACACACATACACACGCACACATACACACACACACACACACATACACAAGTGTTTAAGTCAGTCAAGGAGTATAGTAGAAAATACTTGCCCAAGGTGCTATGCAGTGGGACTGAATCTGACATCACACAATGGGAAGCAAACTTCTTAACCTCTCAGCTACCCCTGTGCCTATTTTTTTGATACTTAGATTGCAGTTCTAGAAAGTGGCTGCTCTAGTGAGAGCAACACTATCATGGATTCAGATTTAAGACGACCATTTTGTTATGCTCTAGGGTACGTCTCACAACTCTACCTATTGCAGTTTGTTAGTTGACAAGTTCCACCTTAAAGTAGTAAGGATACCAAGCTGAAAAAAAGTAATTAATTCAACAAAATGTTACTGTTCAAATTTACTAAAGGCATTCCACATATGTTAGCATGGAGAAAACGATAAAAGGTAGCAAAAAGAAAATAAAAATTTGTTGTAACATTTATTAGTCAGCCTTCATCATGTTTCTAACAATTAAACATATAGGCTCACTCCACTTGTCTCATATTGATATATCTGTGACCTCACTAAATATAAATCCTGAACACAGCCTTGCTTCCAAAATGAATTCTAATGACATAGACTAAGTAAATGTAAGTTTTATTTTTGTTATGCTAATGTAGTGAAGCTATAGTACATGAAATATAGAAAAAATTATGTAGTGATTAGGTTGTGCGAAGTGAGCTAAAGAAATTAAGATGTTTTGTTAAAGAAATAAAGAACCTTCTGAAATAAGTAACAAAGTTATTGATATAATTTTAAGCAGAAAGACCTAGGAAATAAATGAACTGTTTTATCGATAAGACTGGCAAACTAGAACTCTTAACACTATAAAAATTCCTAAATTTATTTTACTGAAATTTTGCAGTTATATTTCCCACTTTATTTCAGATTTTGTAAAATATTTTTACCCAGAAGTCATAGTTGTATCAAGATTCAATAAAGAGAAGCAGGGAGAAAAGCTTGATAAAAATCTAAAGTAAAAAAACAATAACAGTAAAAGGAAAATCAAGTAATTTTATTCTTAAAACTATTAATTGGTACAGTTCTTGGCTTTCCCTAATATTATCTGGATTTGACTCTGCTTAAATAATTAGAAAAAGAAAAATGTTTGAAGAACAGCTGGTTTACTAATAGTAGTAGTAGAACAACAATAGTAATCAGTTCTTCCTAAGCAGGAAAAATATGTCTAATTGAAACCTGTTTTTCACTTGTTTCTATTTCTATTGGTGCATAGCAAATTTTTACTTATCCTTTCTCTCATCTACTTATTAAAAAGAATACCTGTTATCTTGTTTATTACTATAACACTCTTTAAACATGCATATTATGAACCGAGTTGTTGGATTGTAGAAAGTACATTCCATACTTGTTTTAAGCTGAAGTTTATCTTTATATATATATATATATATATATATATATATATATATATATATATATATATATGTGTGTGTGTGTGTGTGTGTGTGTGTGTGTGTGTGTGTGTGTGTGTGTGTGTGTGTGTGTGTGTGTGTGTGTGTGTGTAGTGATTCAGAAGTTTATCTTATAAACAGTGTTTCAATATCAATTTCTGACAGAAAGAGTTTGAAGTTGTTTAATAAGAAATTTTAAAAGGCAAGTTAAAGAAGTAAGAAGTATGCATGACAAAAAGCAAGAAAACAGGCATAACAAAATTAATAGTTTAGTGCAAAGGTAGAACTGAAGCTAATGTATTCATTAAAAGTTTCTCCTTCTACTTCAGTATGATAGGATAACAATCATACCATTTAAAAAAGATTATGGATATTAATATCTTTCTCTAGATATTTGCTAATTTTCATTTAATATAATAAGATTTTGAATTCATCATCATTATCATCATCATTTGATGTCCATTTTCCATGCTGGCAATTTATCTTCACATTTACTTAATCAACATATAATTTGAAGTCTATTACTTATTTTGGTTCAGTAAATTATTTTCATTGTAGACTGGTGTTATATACATTCAGAAGATAAATTATGTTAACAAAATAAAATAATAAGTCTATTAACCAGAGGTGTTCATAAAGTGATTGTGCTTAGCTCTAGGCTTTGAAGCACAAAGCAGGAGAAAGACAAGTCTTTTCTATAGTATATCAGTCTACTGCAGGTAACATTTTCTCTAAGATCTTAAGCACATTCCATAAAGTCTGGTAAGCTGAAGTACTGAGGATTAAGAATATAAAAACCCAATTGAACACCCATATTAAATGTGAATTTATAACTTTAAGGGGTTTTCTTAATTGAATATCTTATACATTTACTTGTCTTGCTTCAAAAACTATGTTTATTTTTTTAAGTAGTTTCATAATTTCATTAGGAATAAATTATAGCCATTGAGCTAAATTATAGCTTGTTTGAAATATAAAGCTATAATCTAAAGAATTAAATGTTTTGGAGTATTAGCTGAACAAGCAAAAATAATGAAGAAAACTTAGGAGAATGAACAAGGAGTATAGTTTCTGTTCTGTTGTTTTAGCAAAAATAAATAACAGAGATTTATTTCTTACTACTTTCTAATGTAGGCATTTATTTGATAGCAATAAAAATTAAGACAAAAAAAAATTTTAATGTTTATTTGTTAAATGTCATGCTATTTCTTATCAAATTATGTAACAACACAATAGTTCATCACCATCACCGTTGTCATCATCATTATCATCCCCGCTGCCACCACCACCACCACCTTATTCCTTCTCCTCCTCTCCCTCCTTCTTGAATGTCTATGAATTATTTAATTTGACGTAAGAATATATTATCCTTGCTATAAAATAATTTTGGAATCATAACTCAGAGAGAGAGAGAGAGAGAGAGAGGAGGAGGAGGAGGGAAAGCATTTTGGTCTAACAATGGAAAGATTGCAAGTTTGACTTATCTGGGTTTCATTTAGTGTCATTATCATCAGAACCAAGTATGCCAAGAATACTTTCTCAGATTCTATATATCTTAGTAAAGTTGGAATCGTTCATTTAATGGAGTAGACTAGACAATAAGTGTACAAGAAAAATCACATAACACACTATATAGCAAATTAATTTTATACAACAATTCATTTCTTCTTTTACTGGCTCCAGACATTTACTACAGCCATAGTGGGACACTACTTTCAAGGCTTTTAGATGATCATATGAACTCTAGTACTTATTTCAGTCTGGTACATATTTTACCAATCTCAATATATTGAATGGTTAAGTTTTAAAGAGATGCAACTTGATGCACCATTTTACACCATTTTTGCACAAATGCAGGAACAGATGAATTAACATAGGAACTTCTAAACACTTAGCTTACTTGACCTGCAAAAATAGCAGCCAAATCAGAAAAGATCACATAAAATAATATTACTGTTCCTGACCCGGCAAGCCAAGTGAGACCTAAATCCAAGGCCTCTGCCAGGGGTGTAGCCAGCCCACTTATGCGTACCGTTCCTTCATTGGACACTAAACTCCGCTTGCGAAGACCTGTTGAGGCAAGTGAAATCGAAATCGAACTAAATTCGACGACTGGCACCCATGCCAACGTCGTCTCCTTCATTGGACATGAAACTCAACTTGCGAAGACCTGTTGGGGCAAGCGAAAGTGAAATCGTGATGGCACTTGTGCCCAGCGTCACCTTCTGGCACTTGTGCCGGTGGCACATGTAAAGACATTCGAGCGAGATCATTGCCAGTGCCGCTGGACTGGCTCCTGTGCAGGTGGCACGTAAAATACACCATTTTGAGCATGGCCATTGCCAGTATTGCCTGACTGGCCTTCGTGCCGGTGGCACGTAAAAGCACCCATTACACTCTTTGAGTGGTTGGCGTTAGGAAGGGCATCCAGCTGTAGAAACTCTGCCAAATCAGATTGGAGCCTGGTGTAGCCATCTGGTTTCACCAGTCCTCAGTGAAATCGTCCAACCCATGCTAGCATGGAAAGCAGACGTTAAACGATGATGATGATGATGATGATGACCTCTGTCACAAAGTGAGTTTGAGCCCAGAAGTATTTTATTGCAAAGATAACTTCTTAATTTTATTCTACAATAGTTATAAATTTCTTGAAAGAACATAGAGGCCTGACAACCAAAGGATCCCTAAATAAAACCCAACTAGATTGAAACCATGACTATTCATTCATCAAGCCTCTCTTGGGATAACTATCCAAAATTATTTAAAGCAAGTTTAATTTATATGGAAGTAAATACTCAGTCTCTATCAAGATAAAACTAATACAGAATTTCTTCACTCTCCATGTTAGTGAAAAGGTAAAATAGCTTAGTGATTAAAATATTGGACCTTGATCATCAACATCATCATCATCATTATCTTCATTTAATGTCCACTTTCCATGCTAACATGGGTCGGACATTATTTACATTATCTATATTTGACAGATATTTGTCGTCATCATGTTTGTTGTTAACACAACATTTTGGCTGATATACCCTCCAGCCTTCATCAGGTGTCTTGGGGAAATTTCAAACCTGGGTTCTCATTCTTAAGGTATTTTTCAATGTTGTTGTTGTTGTTATTGTTATTATTATTGTTGTTGCTGCTGCCACCAAAGTAAAATAAAATAAAGATAAAATGGCTACAAACATAGGGTAGAGAGAGTTGTCAAATGAAACATTTATAGTGCCAGTGCAGTTGATACTGTAAAGTAGTTAGTGTTAGGAAGGATGTAGATTATGCTGAAGATTTAGCCTTACTCTCTGACACAATATCAAATTCCACTCATTTACTTCATAGTCTAGAATTAGCTGCACATGATGTTGGACTGCTTGTTAATCCTAGCAAAACTAAACTCATTGCTCACAATCAAAAAGGATCCATCACCAACATCAGCCGAGATCCCATCAATCAAGTTGATGATTTCACATACCTTGGTTCTGAGATAACCTCAACTGAAAAATACTTAAAAACTCAGATGGTCAAAGCATGGTTTGTTCTAAACAAACTGGATGTTGTCTGGAAATCAACCCTGCCTGATAACCTTAGGAAGAATTTTTTCCATGCAACCGTAGAGTTAATTCTTTTATATGGAGCAACAGCCTGGACACTTACCAAAAAAACTGGAATCCAAGCTAGATGGAATTTCCCCTCGAATGTTAAGGGCAGTCTTAACCATATCTTGAAGAACTCATCCAATGAAGAAACAGCTGCATGGAGATCTACCTGTTCTCAACATTATAAGAGAAAGGTGCTTGTGCTTTGTTGGACATTGCTGGCGATCTAAACAAGAGCTGGCAAGTGATTTACTGCTATGGATGCCAAAGCATGGCTGTATCCAAGCTGGTTGTCTGAACACAATGTATGCAGATTGACTCACCAGAGACACTGGATGCCTATCAGAAGACCTCCCTCAACTAATGCAGAACTGAGTTGGATGGCATGTGGAGGTTAAAAATGTTGAGCAAGCTCAACTAGATGATGATGTTAAAAAGATGTAATTATCATAAATAATATTTTTATAGTTCTATGAAGAAAAGGTAAACCTAAGCAAATTGAACTGAATCATAAAAATTGCCATTTATTTATATTGCTAATGTCCATAAGGAAGGTATTACTATCAAATATTATTTCTTCTTTCTTATAAACAAGAAGCCTTGAATATATGTTTGTTGATGGAGACTATGTGTATGTTCTTGATGGTTTTGATTTCTTTTGATTCTTTTTTACTTTTACTCAATTTATGTCATTCAGAAAAAAGAAATCATGAACTTAATTTTTCTATTTGTTTTTCATTAATCATTATGATTTTTGTGAATAGGCGCAGGAGTGGCTGTGTGGTAAGTAGCTTGCTTACAAACCACATGGTTCCGGGTTCAGTCCCACTGTGTGGCACCTTGGGCAAGTGTCTTCTACTATAGCCTCAGGCCGACCAAAGCCTTGTGAGTGGATTTGGTAGATGGAAACTGAAAGAAGCCTGTTGTATATATGCTAGCATGGAAAGCGGACGTTAAACGATGATGATGATGATGATGATATATATGTATGTATGTTTGTGTGTCTGTGTTTGTCCCCCCCCCACCGCTTGACAACCGATGCTGGTGTGTTTACGTCCCCGTAACTTAGTGGTTCGGCAAAAAAGAGATTGATAGAATAAGTACTAGGCTTACAAAGAATAAGTCCTGGGGGCGATTATCTCGACTAAAGGCGGTGCTCCAGCATGGCCGCAGTCAAATGACTGAAACAAGTAAAAGAGTAAAAGAGTAAAGAGAGAGAGAGTCAAAAGAATATTTTTATATACCTGCAAAGGATGATTAAAACTACCATGTAAACTCTATCTTTTACAATGTTTTGTCAAACTCTCTTGCATCTCTTGCTTTATTTCTTTTTTTTTTATCAGCTGAATCCAGAAGCTGATACCATGAATCATTTGATATAACTGATTATTGTTTTAAATAATATGTCAAATAGATGTATCATTAACTTGCTGGTTTACTCTATACATAAAATAATACTGAGACAGTTATTTTAAGTTAGTGCAGATACATTGCTTTAATAGAGAAAAGCACAAATGTCAATATGGAATCCTTTCCTCTTACAATTTGCCCAAAATTAAATAAGTTCGGTATCAATATGCTCTTAAGATATTTTCATTTTACACTTCAATATGACACTTAGAAATGATCCAACAGTCATTAGTGTGTAATTGATTAATGATTGCCAAGTAAATATTATGAATTTATTGCTTTTCAGCACATAGCTAACTAAGTTTGTAAAGAATGTCGAACACTCATAGCCAAGCTGAGGCACTACCTTCAAGGATAGAAATAATTATATCAACTCTAGTACTCAGCCTTCAAAGAGACGAAAGCTTATGTTGACTTGGGTGGAATTTATAGGCAGAACATAAGCAAATGCCACAAAGTATTTTGCTCAGTGCTCTACTGATTTTGCCATATTTGGCCATATGTATAATACATTAGAAGTGAAGTTTAATTTTGCTTGCTTGCAATGTTACACAGCCAAACTGGCACATAATGAGAAAATACTTTGAAAGTAAAATGCCCCTGAAATATGAATACGAACGAAATAAAACAAGTTTTGCATAAATCAGACCAGTAGTTATTGAGATATTTGAGGTTTGGGGGGTATAAATACCCAAAACACTGCATAGTTGGAAAATACTCCAAAAATAACTTAACTCCGAAAGAGAAGAAATTCTAACCTTTCCATTAGACATACTATGAAGGGCAAAATATTTTAAAGTGAAAATGACTTTAAAATAGTTTTTTTTTTTTCCATAGGTTTCTTTCAAGTGCATTCAACGTATCTCACCTCCAAAGATTTGGCTGCTATTTCTAGCAAGCCCTGCCACCACGTAACAGCTATTTGCGATAAAGGACCCACCCGAAATACCTGTTACGTGGTAGCAGGGCGTGCAAGAAATAGCAGTCAAATCTTCCCTTTTCTGGGGAAACGAGCCGTTTATGCGTGATTTTGATATTACATTCGTTGAAAGCATGCGAAATAACATGGAAAAGAAAAAATAAAACACGAAACAAAACTCCGTTCCTGGGAAACTCAGACTTCACCGGTGACCCAACGGGTTAAGGGTAGTCTAACTACATTATTTACTGTGGAAGGGTGAAGAAAACAGTTAACTCTGATGAGAACAAAGAAAGACGAAATTGAATATTGTAAAATATATTACCATTTATTGTATTATTAATTTGACTACCCAATGTTGATGATAAATCTAATTTCAAATGTGCTGTGAACTTAAAATTATATTTGAACACAGAAACTGGAAAATTCATATATTCATGTAATGTCTATCAGAATCAAGGCAGCAACTTTACGGTGTAGGAGTGGCTGTGTGGTAAGTAACTTTCTTACCAACCACATGGTTCTGGGTTCAGTTCCACTACGTGGCACTTTGGGCAAGTGTTAAGTAGAGGTAAAAGTTCAAAGGAGTAAATAACGTAACTAATAAAAATCTATTTTTACTATAATTTTGATTACATTCAATGCTTAGGGAATATGAACAGTCGATCATATTGACTTCAGTACTCGAGAGTTAATTTCTTTTTATTAACCCCGCAAAGATGACAAGCAAAGTAGACTTCAATGGGACGTGATCTCATTTCACATTTATTTCAGATCCCCAAAGCCCAAAAAAGCTAGTGTCTTGTTTATAAATGACCATGAAAATAACATTCCCGGTATATTATTTGATTCTGTGTAATTCATCAGGTCATATATCAATCTTACGTTTTCCCAATGTACCTATTAGATATGAAACCTGTTTGAACAGTTCTAATCAACTTTGGAAGGATAATTTAAAACCTCTCAGCAATAACAGATGAAAGTAGTTTGTAAGCATTTGTTGTTGGCACTCCGTCGCTTACGATGTCGAGGGTTCCAGTTGATCCGATCGACGGAACAGCCTGCTCGTGAAATTAACGTGCAAGTGGCTGAGCACTCCACAGACACGTGTACCCTTAACGTAGTTCTCGGGGATATTCAGCGTGACACTGTGACAAGGCTGACCCTTTGAATTACAGGTACAACAGAAACAAGAAGAAAGAATGAGAGAAAGTTGTGGTGAAAGAGTACAGCAGGGTTCACCACCATCCCCTGCCGGAGCCTCGTGCAGCTTTAGGTGTTTTCGCTCAATAAACACTCACAACGCCTGGTCTGGGAATCGAAACCGCGAGTCCGCTGCTCTAACCACTGGGCCATTGCGCCTCCACTTGTAAGCAGTATTGAGAAGTGAAATAGGTCACCAGTTCTTCAAAAAAAAAAAACAAAACAAAAAACGCTTGGGCTTATTACCTGGAATACAGGTAATAATACCTTGCTTCTTTGTCACTGACAGATAACCCTTAGCAAAGCTATTGTTGAATGATCTCAACAAAAACGGAGATAAATCCTTCCAAAAGAATTTATAAAAATCATAGGTGAACCCATCCGAATCTGGACTTTTATTGTTCTTTGTCTTTTTCAAACATTTCAAAAGTTCATCATGAGTTATTGGGCCTTGCAATGAGTTAGAATCTTCTTTACTAAGCCTATATAATAAGTCCCCTTCAGAAAAAAGTTCAAGATCACAATCTTTTAACACATGCTCCTTAGAAGAATACAATCTTTCGTAAAATGTTGCTTCAAGAACAATATCCTTTGTATTTTCAATAGTAGATCCATTATCTAACTCTAATTGGGCTATGCCTCTATTTACAAAATTCTTATTTTCTAGATTGCAAAAATAACACCTAACCTTCACCCCTTTATCTATCCATTTGGCCTTCGAGCGAATTATAATACCTTCCAATTTGGATGCAGAAATTTTGTAAGATTACAGTAGAAAATCTCTAGCTCAACGTAGGGTATCACCGTGGAAGATATATCTCTTCTTATTTTGACATAACATTTTCTCTGAACATTGTCGTTACACGTATAACGAATTTTAACACAAAAAGAGAAATGAAACGTTTCGGTTTCTTGATTTAAACGGTTTGATGTATTTTCAAATATTTTCAAACAGAATTGTAAGCAACTTATAACTGTTTTTCAAAAGCTAGAAACCTTGAGCGGCCTACTTTAGCCATTACAAATTGAATTACACAATTCAAGGAGAAAAATACTCATTTAACACACAGCAGCGAGAAAGAAAGAGATAAAGATCCTAAACACTGTTTATGGAATATGTCAGTTTTAAATTTAGAACTAAGCAGATTTAGAGGCAGTAACCTAGATTAAGATGTTTTCATTTTATATATTGTCAGCACAAGGTCAGTAATGAAATTTAGTAGCGATGTATAATTGACAAACAAGGAAAACTATTGACAAGAGAAAAAAATATTGCAGCAGTTTTCAAGATTATTTTTTATTAGTAAATAAAGAATAATATATCTGAAGACATTTATATTAACAAAGATCGGGAAAGAAAAGAACAGAAGATTAACATTTCTGAGTAACCGGGAAAGGGTGAGAGAGAGAGAGAGAGAGAGAGAGAGAGAGAGAAAGAGAGAGAAAGAGAGAGAGCGAGTGGGGGGGGGGGAGCCAGAGAGACGGAGTGTATTGGGAGGCCAGAGAGAGAGAGAGAGAGAGAGAGAGAGAGAGAGAGAGAGGCGGAAAAGCCAGGTAATGGAAGAGAAGGGAAGGGAAGAACTAGTTCCATGAAGACACTGAATGTAGGAACTAGAAATAGTGAGAGACATGTGGAAGTTAATTTAATATTTAATAATAATAATATATATTTAAATGTTAGTACGTGACAAAAAAGCTCTGGCTTTTCTGGAATGGTTCAATAGAATGAATGAGGTAACAGTCGGGGCAGATTTTAAAAAGGGAATCTAGAAAAAAAGTCTGGTGAAAAAAAGTGAGCTGGAAAAGGCATTCACACAGACAAAGAGGTTCAAGATAGTGACTTTAATGACGGAGAGGAAGGGAATGTATAAGAAGCAATATTAATACTAAGAGTGAAAAAAACAGAAAGGGTAGTGAAAGATGTGAGTGAAAAATGAGAAAGCTATACGAAACGAGATATGGACAGTATAAAAACAAAGATTTAGAAGAGCTTAATGTAAAGTGAATGTTGTCATTATGAGAAAGACATGATAAAGATGTGTGAAAGGAAGAATAGTGGAAAGGAAATTAGTGAGAGAAAATGAACAAACACAGCCCAGTAGAACGAGAGAGAGAGAGAGATAAGCTAATGGGAAAAAATGGTAAGAGAGGTGTATATGGAGAGAGAACAAATATTTATTTGAAGAAATACAGATAAAAAAAAAACGGCAGCTAACACAGTGTATTTGTCATATATGTGTGCATATATGTATAAATAATGTGTGCGTGTGTGTGTATGTATGTATATATATGTATGTATGTATGTATGTATGTATGTATGTATGTATGTATGTATGTATGTATGTATGTATGTATGTATGTGTATATGTGAATACATACATACAGGGAGAGGGAGGCAAAGATTAGTAAAAGGACACAAAGATGACAGAGAGAAATAAGGAAGAGAAGAAAAAAACTGAGTAAGAGAAGGAAAAGGATCATAAGGAAGAGAGAGAGAGAGAGTGCGTGTGTGTGTATAAAGAGTGAGGTGACAAGAAATAGATTATTAATAACAGAAATTTAAGAAAGCAAGCTGAAGAAAGAAAAATCTGATCCAGATTGACCAGTCATATATAAATATATCTGAAGCTACGTCGAGAAACCCAGGATAACCCCATAAACGCCTGCCCCACTATAATACACACACACACACTTATATTTATATATATGTATACACATATATGTAAATATGTGTGTGTGCGTGCGTGTGTGTGTATATATATATATATATATATATATATATATGTTGAGAGAGAGAATAGTACTGTGCCCATTTTTTGATATATGTGTGTATATATTTTTATATATATTCATATATAAGTGGTCAATCTGATTATATATATATATATGAGTATATATGCGTATCTATACATATAATATGAGTGTACGTTGTATATTTATATTACGTATATGTATATGTACAAGTGTGATTATGCATATATTGCACGAAAGGAAAACAATAGATGCAGAATAGAATGGAAAGAATGAGAGAGAGAGAGAGAGAGAGAGAGAGAGAGAGATAGAGAGAGAGCGAGCGGAGTAAAAAGACAAAGGGATGCGAGCCAATAAGAGAAAAATGTCAGAGAAAGAGGGATAACCAAAGAGAAGAAGTATTGAAAGATATAAGGAGATATGTAAATAGAGAAATTGAGGGAAAGAGAGAAAAATGGGAAGCTATGGAAGATATGAAGTGAGGGTGAATATTCAGAGGTGGAGAAGGTGAAGAATGAGAGGTACTTGAGGCATTCTAGAGAAACAATAAAAGTAGGAAATCTGTCTTCGAACACAATGACCAGAAAACAATAAAATGTTATAGGTTAAGATAATAAATCTTTTCCCATAACATTACCCTTGTCTGCTATTTTATATATATATAGACACATCTCTGTCTATATCTATCTATCTATCTATCTATCTATCTATCATGTGTATGTATGTATGTATATATATACATATATATATATATATATATATATATATATATATATATATATATATATATATATATATATATAATGTATTCACGATATTTGTTATTTTCGAAAAATCACACATTTATTGACCATTATATATACGTGGTGTTTGTGTATACACACATTTACACGCATGTATATTTCGCGTTACCGCTTCTTTTCAAACGGCGGTAACGTGAAACTCAGAGTAATAGAATATAACACTCTTTATGCTTGTACAGATATATATATATATGAGTGTAATATGTGTGCGTATATGTACGTACACACACACGCATACACATACATGAATAGATTTTATATAAATATGTATTTACATAGGCATAATGTATATAGCTAATATGTAAATGTAGATTGATTATGATTGTATAAATTAAATTTAATGAGTATAGATTCGCTTTAATTTTAAAACATTCTAAAATTGTATAGAAAACAGGAAAGGAAAGGGTTGATAAATTGACAATGAATCGCTAATAACGGCACGTATCATGTCATGTGACCAAAGTATTTACCTCATTTAAATAAAATATGATGGCCAACATGGTATCACGTGGCTGCAGCACACTATGTCGCCGTGTTTCTTTGTTAACAATTAGGTGCTAGTACTACCTCCACTACCACCACTCAAAACAGATGTTTACGACCATGCCATCTGGCTTAACCAGTTTTATTTTCTCTCATATCCCAATCGTTATAAGACTTTGCAAGTATAATAAATTGCACAAGGAGACAGCACACGCAATACACTCGTTGTTTTAATGGTTGTTACATTATATTATTTTACATAGACTTTCGGGTTTCGATTGAAAATCTCAACGATTTCGGTACCTTCCAACTAATTTTCCCTCCAGCAGTGTCAAGCAGCAGGGAATGTCCAAGTTCTTTTATCCCATATGTCATCGTTGCAGGCTTTTTCAGCGGTCTTGGAGAATAACGTGCCGTTTTATCCTCCGTAAATTTAAGTTTTCCTTTCAGTTTCGCGAACAAATGAATAATATCTATGATAATGTTATTAAAAAAAGAATTTTAAACAAATGAAGGAAATATTCATATGCGTAATTTATAAAAAAAAAAGAAAAGGCGAATCTATTTTTAACATGCCGCTTTCACTTTTGTCGGACTGGTATCAGTTTGTTTTGCGTACGCGGAAGAATTCCTTCGTACTCCGTGTTCCTACCACCTTCAACTGCAATGAATATTTATTATTTTTGTGTTGATATTTTTACGTTGTTCAAATTTGTTGTAGTTTAAGATGAGTGTGTATGATTGCATCAAATCGTTTAGAATTTTTATTTATTATATTGAAGTAGAAGGGTGTGGTTATTAGAGAGATTTGGTTGCGCCTTGTAATCAACCTAGTAGCTACATAGAGGCTCCACCATAAAACAAAAAAAAAATGAACAACGCAAAAATATCCTGAATTGTATATCAAAATATCCCCTATGTCAATACGCACGGCGTCTAAATATTTCTGCTGTCACCTTATACAACTTGACAAAGTGAAAGTGGCACTTTATAGTAAACAGTTCGCTAACCAAAGTATTTATATTTTTATATGAACCAGCAAATTTATGGAATAAATAATTACAGAACACAGTGTCCACAAATACAGTAAGTGTGGAAGCTAATAGATTCCTCCCGCCCACTTTACCAAACCAGGGGTTGTTGCAACCGTCCAACGCTTTTTTAATCATTGCAATATGTTTCTTACAGTTGCATATTCGAAATTTTTGTTCTTATTTTCAGATTATTTGTCGACTCTTGCAATCAGTAGCACATGTTCTCTAGTTTCCTATGGTGATAAACAATTCTATATAGACTTGTAAATCATATTGATGCTTTTCGGGGTTTTTAGATATCAATATAAAATTTTATCCCTTCTTTTTGTCAGGTGATTGAAAACAGCGTCGTGGATAGTAAACGAGTAGCAAACAAAAAAATCACAAAATCTCTAGCCGTTGCATTTGATTGTGTCGTTTATTATCACCTTTCTCTCTTTAGTGGCTTATAATTCCATTCGCATTTAGGATGCCTTATAGAAATATGAGTCGGATTTCGGATTAGGTATCCTATATTTCATAGGAAACGAAAAAGTTATGTACCATGCTGCAGTATGTTATTATTTCGTGCTACACACTGTGAGAAAGGCCGTACGCAGTTGTATTCCATGGCTCCGCAATTATTTTAGCAACATGCTGTCTTTAGTCACTATTTTGTTGCGGAGGTTGGCTTTTGCTCTTGGTTTCGCTGTTACGCACGCATGTAAAGTATGTAATTCTTTAAAAGCTGGTGTTTACTGGATCCCTTAAGAAACCAAGTCTGGCGATATACGCTACATTATCTTTCCAGTGCTTTCACGATCACAACCACTGCATTGAATACGGCTTTAACAAAGCTGCATCTGCTGAAGACCTACTTCATCTCACTTATCAGTGGGCCCTCGCTTTGCGAGAACTTTTGTTGAAGATTGAGTTGTTGCTTTCACCTTAGCGAAGCATTCAACTACGACAGCTGTAGGCTCTATCCACCTCTCGTCTCGGCTCGGTAGCTTCCTGTCAGATCGCACCATAGCAGCTACACCGACGGAGCTCTCCCTGACTTACATTCTCTCTATGTTGTGCCTCTCTGCTCGATTTTGTCTCATCCCACTCTTTCTCCTATATTTCAACGAACTAATTGCCCATGCAGCCACGAGCGTCCATCCTATGTAGATGATTCCACCCTTTACTCCACCCTAACCTTCCACACTGAAGCATTATCGATAGGCGATATAGACAACTCAGGCCAAGTCTGCAAATGCCATGAAGAAGTCTCGAAGACATCCGCTAATGGATCATGCCAAACTTGGCTCATTCAACATCACAAGACGTAACTACTGTAGACTCCAAGAAAATGTTATTTACACACTTCCCTTTGAATTATGAACAACACGTGACAAGAACCACTGGGGTCGCTACAAGTGTCAGGCCTCATCATCACTGGCGAACGTACATACTCATCATAGTAGAGACTGTATTTTTTCAGGGCCTACGTCAAATATCATCAACGACTAACCATCTATGAAGCTCTGGTTACTACTAATATACATATGTAGTGGATCTTGCATGCATGAACTGGATTTGATCGACTATAGCTAAATTTAGCAATAGTCACCTCCGGAAATGTGGAGATAATTCATCAGCTTGTGCATGAGGATCGTTGGATTACAATCAACGACGTTTTGAAGCGTTTGAGGGAGGACATTCGCCGAAAGCGACCGGATGTGTGGAGCGCAAAAAATTGGATTCTTCACGCCGACAATGCACCCTGTCACCGAGCTCTCCTCACTCGTGAGTTTCTCACTAAAAGCAACATTGTATCGCTTCAGCACCCGCCCTATTCGCCAGATTTAGCACTTGCGGACTTCCATCTCTTCCCCAAAATGAAAATGCAGCTCAAAGATCGCCGTTTTAACACCGTCGTTGAGATCAAGAGCAAATCGCAAAAGGGCCTCGACTCGCTTACGGGAAACGACTTCCAGGCCGGATTCCAAAAGTGGCAGGAACGCTGGGACCGGTGTATTGTTGTGCAAGGGGACTATTTAGTAGATGATGTGAAAACTTAGGTAAATATATATTGTTTTTTTTTTATAAAACATAACTAGTCCTGGAACTTTTTGATACCACCTCGTATATATATATAATATATATATATATATATATATATATATATATATATATATATATATACATATGTAGAAAGTTGAAAAGTAACACGAGTTGATATGTGTAAGTAAAATAGGACAATCCCCCAGCTTGTCTTCAAGCAGAGCTCTTTGATGCTGCCCCGTACTACAACAGGGCTCTGGTTGCCAGCGGGTTCAAGGATAGAAATTAGTTACATGCCAGACCCTAGCTCCACCTCACCCTAAGAGACATGGCCACCGGAAAGTGCTGTGGTTCACAGCGCCATTTTCTTTAAACGTTAAGACCAGAGTAGGCAAGATCTCCTTTAGTTTAGTTGATAGACACTTCCTCCGTACTAATAGATTCAACAAAGATATTTAATAGACATACTCTGAGATTATTCTTTAGCTGTGCACCTAGTGTAAAAAAAGATTTTAGTAGGTAGGCCTACACTTGAAGCAGAGGCAGGATGCTCATGCAGGGGTAACACATCCACTGAACAGCCACTGCAACACGGAGACAGTTGTGTACGAGTCAGAGGTAAAGCCTCATGACCAATGGGCAACCGAGCGTATGTGGGGGCAACGGAAGGCCCCCTCAGAACCCGTTTTAACAACCACAAGTCCTCATTCAACATCCCAGAGATACGCAACGCCACAACGCTAGCCAAGCACGTTTGGTCTTTAAAAGAAAGCGCCACCGAGTACAGCATAAAGTGGAAGATCCTGGAGAAATGCAAACCGTACTTCAATAGCAGCAGAAAATGCAGCTTATGCCTGGATGAGAAGAGAGCAATTTTAAAGGCTACCCAACGAATGGATGTTTGACTGAATAGCAGAAGTGAGGTGTTTAATCCTTGCTCACATGAAAAGAAGTACATCCTTTCGTACCTGCGCGCCCCAACATAACTGCAATCACAGGTCTCCGGCCTCGACCTTCCACTAATGCCCTCAGGCCCAGCAAAGAGTTTGACCAAAGCACACACCAATGCACGCACCACTATAAGGCGGACACTCGACAAAATAGACTGTCTCTCACCACCCCAACTTCTACCCCTTCACATACATTGTAACCCCCCCACACACACATTACACACCGCACGTTAACTTAAAACACCCAATTTCTTTATCCTTTAAAGAAAGAAACTGGACCAGCGAACATAGCTATATATATATGTATATATATATATATGGGAGAATATACAAATAATAACAACAGACGAGGACAGGTGGTGTAAATAACAAAAGGATATATTAGTATGACGCTCGGGAATACGGAAAGTCTTTGACGTTTCGAGCTACGCTCTTCAACAGAAAGAATACGGAGACAAGGAGAAAAACACGGAGAAAAAAAATTGAATAGTGTTCAGTCAACGGTCTATATATATATATATATATATATATATATATATCTACACTCCCAGAAAAAAATTTATGCACATCTCATCCCCACAGGAGCACCAGACTTAATAATGCACACTTTCCCCACAAACACTTTAAGATAACTCTTACCGGCCTCACAGCATACCCAACCAAGGGATATAATTCCAGACCCATTTTCGTTTCACCACCTTTTTCACAGCAACCGCTGACCGGTTGTGTTAATCCACTTCCGACAATAGAGAAGAGTCACCATATTCTCTTCCATATAGGCTAACTCTGATGAGCATAAGGTTATATACTCGGATTATTACATAAGACTCCATCGTATTCCTCGCGTGAAACCTATTGGAAAAATCAGCCGTGATGGATATATAATACCATATATTTCGGATTATATATATATACACATGAGTTTGTCTAAGAGCCCATAAGTCAGGGAGAAGATATACTCGTATATCTGTCCGTAGCAAAGGGAGATAATCACCTTGGGTTTTATCCTCAAAAACGGGGCTTTTCACCCTCTATATTTTAAAGCGCTGTCATCTTCGGTTACCAAAGCACCACGAAAGTGGCCTTGGCTATTTGTTTCCGGCTGCGGTGCCGCCATGCGAATTCCAAAAGGCCAACAGTAATTTTCTAAAATGCAGGCATGGTCCGAAAATCTCTGTCCTGGAGTTCAGGATTCTCCCTGACACGAGCGAGTCCTTAAGGATCCTCGTGCGTTCGGCAATGCATAACTTTTCGTTATGTTGGGGCTTGGGTTCTCGAGTATTTTTCATGCGATTGAGTATGGAATCTCTTCGTCTCCTAATTGCCAGATATGGTTGACTAGCGATGTCCCGCATCTCCTTTCCGGGACTCATCAAGAGAACAGATGATTGGAAATACGCTGTTTGAGAGAGTTCCCAGTGCACCCTACGTACTTCTGTGTGCTTTGGTGACCGCAAGATGGCAGCGCGGCCGAAGATCGATGAACAATGGCAAAGGGAGATAATCACGTACGGTTTTTACCCTTAAAAACGAGGCTTTTCCCCCGCCATATTTTAAAGAGGTCTCAGGCCAGCAGTGTTTGGGGTCTGAAGATACGCCGTAAGGCTAAACCTCCTTGGCACAAGGCCCGAAATTTTGGGGGAGGAGGCCAGTCGATTAGATCAACCCCAGTACGCAACTGCTACTTAATTAATCGCCCCTGAAAGGATGAAAGGCAAACTCGACCTCGGTGGAATTTGAACTCAGAGCGTGGAGACAGACGAAATACCGCTATGCATTTCGCCTGGCGTGCTATTACTATATATATATATATAGTAATGAAGTCTTTAGGATGCCTCTTTGTTTAGAAGACCATGAAATCTTTAGCCTCTGTTGTGTCACTAATGTGTTTGCATTTATGTATGTGGTGTTCTCTGTTGTCCTTTCATTGTATTGATTCCAAGTTGTTGATGGTTTTTCCTTGGGTATGGTCTGTATATAGGGCTAGTATTTACCACGATGGAGGTATAGATGGTTGAACTTCATGAGCATATATGAGATTTTATTGCATTTTTTCAGGGAATGTATAAGTCAAAAATTACATTGTGGTTCATATTATGCGATGCCAGATATTTAAATTGATTTTCACTAAGTGTTAATTGTTGATTTAATGGGTAGCCATATTCCACAAGGTCAATTGTCTCAAGCGCACAGTTGGAGATACTGAATTTCATTTTCCATGTATGAAAGCTGGAAAAGCAGCTGGTCCATCAGGGATAGTGGCTGAAGTGTTGAAAATATCGAGCAAAGTAGGTCACACACTAGTCACCCACACAGCCACTCAAATAGTACAGTGAGATTCATATGTAATGACAGTGTAGATTGTCATTATCAACTGTAACAAAGCAAACATAATGCTCTGAAGCAATTTTTTTTTCAAGGTGGAACGCACATCTCGCCGGTTGGGTATGGGTTACTTTTGAATAGAGCCTAAGTAAGTAAACATAAAACTTACCATAAAATATATAATATAAAACTTACGATAAAGTTTGAAAAGTTCTTTTGAATGCACACACACACACACACACACACACACACACACACACACACACACACACGTTGATTATTTTTGGTCGTTATGTGTATAACTTGCCTGAAGATCCTGCGCACCCACAGGCGAAACTTAGAGTAGCAAGAGACTGACTCGACCAAAATAAAATATATTATTAATATCTCCTATGTTATTAAGTACTCTTTCCCCCCGACAGTTAACACTAACCGAATATATATATATATATATATATATATATACATATATATATATATATATATATATATATATATATATATATATATATATATATATATATATATATATATGTTATACACTTGCTTTGTCCGGTCATTTTGGGGTGCGTACTCTTTCTTTATATATTTTCTTTTTCAAAAATCGTATGGAGCATTAAGAGTGAAAAGGTTAAGAAACATTGCCTTAAAGAGAGGGACAACTTCACAAGCATAAAATTAATAAACTAGATTATGAAAGTTATTGAGAGTTAGTTTTAGCATAACTGATTATGAAGAGAATCAGACTAGATGAGGTACAGTGCGAGTTCTCTGTTCCTGGCAAGACAAGCTCTTGGTGAGAAGTATGACTAAACCACTCTCGAGCATTCGTTGACATGGAGAGGGCCTTTACAAGGATTCGACAAGGAACTACTTTGTGGTCTTGTGGCCGCGAAGAAAACGATGCTGATGAATGGGTTGTAAGTTGTAAGTCGTGCATGCCATGTACAGAAGAGTAGCAACTAAGGTGAAAGTTGATAATTAGTTCAGTGACGAATTTAACGTGCAACTGGATGTCAATCAGGGCTCAGTTATCAGCCTTTTATTCATTATAGTTCTTGTTGGTTGTTCACAGGAATACCTGTATAGCCTAGATTCATAGTTAAATCTATGGAAGATTTAGAGAGGAAATCCTAAACGTAGAAGCAAAGTCTAGAATTGAGAAGCTTCAACCTAAACTAATTACAGACTAACATTTTAATTTGTATGATAGAAAGCAGGACACGATTGCCATCACGGTTGTGACTGTACTTGATGTACCAAAGTAGCATTGGTAAAAATTCCATATGGCATTTCCCTATGGACGCACAAGAGGTATAAGGAGTCACAGGTAATCTGGCAGTGAAGGTAGATTTCATACATAGTAGGTGCACAAGAGTAGCCAACAGCAAAGGTGCACGTGAAATAGATTCCTTTTGCATGTTCGAAAACTTCCCTAAAAGTAGCTGATCGCTGTTGTTACCTAGGTGACGTAATTAGTTACAAAAGTGTGTGTTCTAAAAACATGGCCGCCAGAGTAAGATCAGAATGCAAAACCTCAGGGAACAATTACTTCTACCAGTAAGAAAGTGCTTCTCTCTCAGAGTAAAAGGAAGATTGTATGCTGCTTATATACGAAGTGCGATGCTGCGTGATAGTGATACGTGGGCCTTGAATACAGAAAATTTGTGAAGTCTAGATAGAAATGAAACGAGCATACTCCACTAAATATATAATGGTAGTATACAAAAACAATGGAGTACAAATGAAACTGGCAATAAAAGGAATTTTATGTAGCATGCAACGATGAAGTCTACACTGGTACAAGCATGTGGTGCTTATGTTTTCAATTGTATAAAGAAGTGTCATACATTTCAAGTGGATGGAATTTGTGCAAAAGGGAGACAAGGAAGCATTGGGAGAAAATGATAAAAACGGATCTCAAGAGGCTGAACTTCACGAAGGAGATGACGAAAGACTGCATTAAGTCGCGAAATATTGCGTTAAAGAAGACCCATCCAAGCCATATGATAAATGAACTTTAAAAAATTATTATACGTAATTATAATCATAACCTTAGAGGTTGGGACGCTTAATTATTACATCTGGGCCTCTCTCGCCCAATATGTTCTTGTTAAATTTTCGTGCTTCCAATCATCTTGGTGGTCATTCGCGAAATTCTTACATCTGGTTATTTTAAAATCTTACAGTAACGGTAAGACTATTCGCTGATATAGCCTAAGAATATTGCTTCATGTCTGGAGCTCAGATTGACTCCCACTATAGTTCATATTTAATTTTAATTAACAATTCGGTCATGTTAGTTCAACTTTTAGTAGGAATAGCCATTTTACTACAGCAAGTGTGCTTGCACCTACTTTGCCATTAAGTTTTCATGCAGCAAGCGTCCAAGGTTATTCTTCTCTGTGCATCATTTTAATATATTACGCAACTCGGTTTCACGAAAGACCTACACCTCCCTAATTGTTATATGATCTGGCAGAACCGGTTAAATTATGTTTCGCTGATGGGTATAAGAGTACCGAAACATGTCTGGAGTAGTAACCTTATGGTTATAAACCAGACTCACTCTCTGCTGCATTCCATATTTAATTTAGTTTAATTAATTAGATTTCGTGGTTCTCTCTGTTTTTACTGACAAGAAATAGGCATGTAGATAATGATTGCTCTCATTTGTATGGATATAATTTCACTTAAAATTTCTTGCTTTAATGCGCCAAGTATGCTAGAGCATAACAGTTCTTTGCGGTTAAATGCGAATTGACAATGTAGCGAGTCAAAAATACTTTTTAGCTATAGTTTGTTTCAGAACTTTCTCAGTTCTAAACAATGAAATTTGGCATCAAATTCCGCCAAGGTCGACTTTGTCTTTCATCCTTATGGGGTCGATAAATTAAGAATCATTTGCGTACTAGGGTCGCTCTAATCGACTGCCCCCCCCCCCCTACCCCAAAATTTCGGGCCTTGTATCTAGAGTAGAAAAGAATACAGAGCACACTGTATAATATAGTTTTAGATACATTTTTCTGAAAACACAGCATGGGTAAATCTGGAAGTTGGATCAGGGCTAAACAATAGCAAAAATTCAATGCTATGTTAGATTTTCTTTCGTTCATACGAAAACTTGACGATTACTATAACTTTTACAAAGACTATGGTAAAGAGCAAACTCATTCTCTCATGCTGAATTTTGCTTTGAGTCAAGAGTGTGTTTATTAATGTAGGCACAATATATTCCGTTAAAATGTATATGATCAAGAAGCTAGTGTCTTCGTATTACATAATAAAGAAAAAAGTAATCGATAATGTAAGTTAATCAATGAGACCTGCATTGTACATTGTCTGTGACTTTTCCTTACAGTTACAAAATTTCGACTGATATTTATTTATTTATTTTCAGTATGTGAGAAATAGTTAACCTTTGTTTATTTCGAAAAATAATTATCTCCCTTCCTGAAGCACACTGACATCTCTGCGTTCTTTTTTAGAATCAAGGGTTCGAGTAATCCTTACTAAGACATAGATCTAAGCCAGTGGTTCTCAACTATTTTTGCCTGCGGACCCCTTTGATTCCTATTTAACTCTACCGGACTTCCATAACCATTTGATGTTTTAAAAATTCCATTATATTTTTATAATATTATTAGGAACTGTATAAAAAAAATTAATATTTTGTGTATTGTAAAACCAATTTATTGCATATAAATTTTAACAACAAAATCTTATATGGATCCCCAAGGGCCATATGAACACCAGTTGAGAACCACTGAGCTAAACTGTCATAGATAATTTAATTTCTTTCACAGGAGATATTTAACTCGTCACTACAAGCCAATGAATCACACTTAAAATGCTGTGGTCCATTTTCTGACCAGGATACAAATTCCCGACTTATTGGCAGCTCTCTGTTTCAGAACCGTTACTGTAAAATGAATAAGCAGCGATAAAATGATTCTCCTCTTCAACATCCTGTATCTTTAACCCGTTAGTGTTTAAACCGACCATATCTGGCCCAAATATTCTTACTGTCACAAGTTCAAACTGGCCAGATCTGGCGTCTCACACCCGCCCTACAATGTCATTTTAAAAACAATCACTTCAATGAAATATCAAGGCTACTAATTAATTCATGATTAATTGAAAGCAATATGAATAAATAAGCATTACATTTGACTGAGTAATCGGAATGCTAGTGTTGACGCGACCTTGCTGTCGCTAAGTTTAACTTAAACCTAAAGATTACCAACATTATATTAGTATTACACATATACTAATAAAATGGGTGGATAAGAAAAAAATGCATGCATCTCCGTGATACGGAGGAGTTGTGTTCATAATCTTGTCCGTAACGTGAAGTTCCGTAACGCGAAATGTACGTGCCCTTTAACTTTCAAGTTTGTGAAGACAGACTTCGCGTTGCGAGGCAAAAATTTTTCAAGAACGAAACGCAGGGATGCTTATAATAATATAGAAAAGGGGAAATATAAGACCACATAGCGCATACTAGAATACATAGTGCATATTATCTCCTTTACAATTGCATCCGGAGAAACAGGGACACATTTTCTTTTTATATTAGGAAAAACGAAACTGAAATAAAATTTAAAAAATAGAAAAGAGGTGTTCTTGGGTTTATTGTGAATAAAAAGTGTAATCCAGCTTCCTACTTTATTCACCTGCATAATGTTTTGTATAGCCAGTTATAAACATTTAATTTTTCTAATAGTTTTCAAAAATTAACAGACCAATAATTAATGAACTTATGTTATTAATACACACCTTCATATTCAGAATTTCTCTAAACAACATGAATTATACCGCCAAAGGAAATTGTTAAAATGTTTTGTTAATACGTACATGTATGCATGCATGTATGTATCGTAATATATGTATGTATTTATGCATATATTACCATCTTTTACATTTTGATTTTAAACCCTAAGGCCAAACTTTGTCTTTAGCCCTTCCGAGATCGATAAAAGTTCCAGTGAAATACTGGAGTGCATTTAATAATCCGGCAAAGCATCCTAGAGGTGAACTGAATTGTTATTTTGGTTTTTGACTCTCCAATTTTTTACATTACACAATCAAAGGATTCAGCCAAAATATTTTTGATTGAAGGAGAAATCTGAAATATGGAAGAAAACAAATCTAAAACAAAAGCGGAATGCGGTATTTACTGAGGGAAACTAAAAGTCAAATTTTCTATCTTGTAGTGACTGTTTATACTTTAATTTGAATTACCTGCTTCTTCTACAAATTGTGACATCAACGCTTTGACTCTACATTTCGTAATAAAATTATCTTTATTTATAAAGGCACATCAAGTAATGGTATGCATTTATATATGTACAAGGTGATCTCTTATGATATGAGCTATTTTGATTTCCACGAAAATTCACCAATTATAGACATTTTGAGGTCAAAAAGAGACACAGTAGGGAGATAGAATCAGTGAGAGAAAGAGAATGAGAATACGAGAGATAAAGAGGTGAATAATGAGGCGGTCAAACAAAAAAAAAAAAAAGGAAAGAGTGAACACATTGATAGAAATAAATGAAAAGAATAAATGAAGAATTAATTAGAACAAAAGTAATTGGCTCAAAAATTAAAAGCATTTCTGAACTGTATCACCACTTAACATTTATAGGACCTATTAATATATTTACACGAAACACTTTAATTTACAGTATTCAAACGTTAGTAATATCAACCATGAGTGAGAGTAAAGTTACACTAAGTCAGTTTAATCAGGTGGGGGTAGAGTTAAGGAATTATTTTAATTCCCAAATAATCCTATAGTTACTCGTTTTCATATTTATTATTTTTAGTGGTGTGACAGTGGTCGATTTATGTGTGTGCGTATGTGCGTGTGTATGTATGCATGTTATAGCAATATATTTTATATATTACGCATAGATGAACCTATACACCTCTCTCTCTCTCTCTCTCTCTCTCTATCTATATATATATATATATATATATATATATATATATATATATATATATATATATATATTGTTGTACTTCGGGACGGTCATTTTATTTATTATTATTTTTCTTTCCAAATAAACACACGCACTATATATTTTTCTCTTCACTCGTTTATTACTGTTATTTCATTATTTTAACTCCTGTCCATTGTCCAGAAATCTTTCGTCACACATCATTGACCTCTTCAGCGACACTTTTCGTTTCCGTGTGTTCTTGCGCCATTCTCTCCATTCTCGAGAAGTGGAGCAAGAACACACACGGAAACGAAGTGACGCTGAAGAGGTCAATGACGTGTGACGAAAGATTTCCGGACAATGGACAGGCGTTAAAATAATGAAATAATAGTGATAAACGGGTGAATGAAAAAAAATAGTGTGTGTTTATTAGGCAAAAAAAATAATAAATAAAATGATCATCCTGAAGTACAACAATATCTGTTTCAACACACGATTTCACATCAGGAATCTTGCAAAAGGAATTGATAAACACACGCACGCACGCACGCATACACACACACACATGCCATTTATAAAAAATATAAACCTGAAAGGAGAAGCAGACTCTAAGATGTAGAGCAATATATATTAAAAATGGGGTAGGCCGGTTTATGGGATAAGCTTAGGTTTCCTGTCCATAAAGGGTTTAGCATTATTGCGTATTATCATATGGTTCTATGGTTCTAAATTCGCTAAAATCAAAAAAAGAACTATTCTCTTATTTTTTTACTCTTTCTCAAAGTATATTTTCTCTTTTTAAAAATATTTATGTAGGTTATATTTTATATGTAAAATTCTATTGCCTTGAATTTTAACTCAATAAATACATGACCTCTTAAAAATGGAATTATGGAATCAGATCAAGGAAACACCCACCCAAAATGAAGGACCTTGAATTTTTTGAAGCAGACCTACTGGGCATCATTCCCAAGCTGAAATTCCATAAGTCCTCTTCCTCCTTCCAACACAAGCTTCGGGCTGACATTAGATTGTTAAAAAACTGAGATAGGTCCCTAATCTTCTCTGATAAGACGGAAAACTTATATAGGATAGACACCCAAGATTACAATAGACTACTAGAAAATAATATCACACAAAATTATAGGCGTGCTTCCCCACACACATATATAATGACATCGACTGTGAAACCAAAAAATTAGCTAATGAACTAGAGATGGCGGATAAGGTAGAGATCCTAGCTGAAAGAAACGCCTTCATTACCATAAACCAATCTTGGCCTCAAACCCTAAATGCCACCTGATCAATCCAGCCAAATCTGAGATCAGTCTGTCGAGCAAGCACATATTGAGAAATATCAATAATGACAAGGAGGGCCATTGACCTTTCTCTGTGGTGCAATACCAATGAAGTGACTGCATGGTTTAACACCAACAAGAGAAGAGGCAGAGCAAGGTTCACCCAGTTTGATATAGTTGACTTTTACACGTCTATATTAAAAGGACTACTGGCCAGGGCACTTTCTTTCACTAGGGGCTTCACTAACATTAGCAACAGAGATATAGAAGTCATTATGAATGCCAGAAAGACAGTACTGTTCAACAAAGGTTCAGCATGGGTCAAGCAATTCAACATCACAGGCTCCTTTGATGTAGCAATGGGAGCCTACAAAAGCAATGATGTAGGCAACCTCATCGTGTTATATATCCTCGATACTCTTAGGAAAAAATTTCCCTCTGTCCTCATTGGCCTCTACAGAGATGACACCTTGGCCATCTCTAAGGGGTACAAGTGGTCATACACTAGATAGACTTAGAAAAGATCTAAGCCGCATGCTTGCCTCCATGGGACTCAAAATCACCAAAGAGACCAACCTCACAACTGCAGACTTCTTAGACATGCTTGACTTGGGTTCCGGTACATACAAGCCCTGCCACAAGTCAAACAAGAGGCTAACATACATCAGCACAGCCTCCTGCCATCCAGCCATTGTGTTCAAAAACCTGGTAAAGGGTGTTAGCAAGAGAATCATGAATGTTTCCTCCAACCAAGAAATTTTTGATGCTGTGACCCTGTAATATAATGAGGCCCTAGCTATCAGCGGATTAAGGGACCACATCTCCTACATGCCAGAACCCAACAACCACAGAAGGAAGTGCCACAGAAATACCATTTAGTTTTCCCCCGCTTTCTCTCTTAATAGACAAATGCTCGTGGGTAGAGTATTCCTTAAATTAATTGATAAGCATTTCTCTAGCTCCCATAGGTATGGGCCCATTTTCAACAGGCATATGTGAGAGTCTCATTTAGCTGTGCCCCGCAATATTATGAGCATCCTAGTTAGCATCCCTAAGCTACAGGAAGAGGCAGGGTGTTCATGCAGGGACTGCAACAGATGCCTGGTGGGAGGACACTGCGAAAACAAAGTGGTCGTCTATGAAACCGAAGTACTAGCAAACCCTGGTAATAACACCAGTAGAAGCAGTAGGAACCATAGACATGAGAAGAGAACCAGCAACAGCGCCACCATTGCCACTGTTAACAACAGTAGCTGGGAAAAGGTTTATGACAATCGATTCACAGAAAACTGAGAAATCCTAAATTTCACTCCTAAGCTATTAGCATGGTTCTGGATGTGTGTGTATATATACAGATACACACACACATATATATATATATAGGCGCAGGCGTGGCTGCATAGGCACAGGCTGTGTGGTAAGAAGCTTGATTCCCAACCACATGGTTCCAGGTTCAGTCCTGCTGCGTGGTACCTTGGGTGGGTGTCTTCTACTATAGCCTTGGGCTGACCAAAGCCTTGTGAGTGGATTTAGCAGGCAGAAACTGAAAGAAGTCTGTTGTATATATGTGTGTGTGTGTGTGTGTATATATTTGTGTGTATATGTATATGTTTTATGCCTGTGTTTGTCCCCTACCATCGCTTGACAACTGATGTTGGTGTGTTTATGTCCCCGTAACATAGCAATTTGGCAAAAGAGAGCGATAGAATAAGTACAAGGCTTACAAAGAATAAGTCCAGGGGTTAATTCATTCGACTAAAGGTGGTGCTCCAGCATGGTCGCAGTCAAATGACTAAAAACAGTAAAAGAATAAAAGAATACATATATATGAATCATTATCATCGGATAGGATCCAATAGGTTAGAAGACTATGTCTTTCTCTAATGTGTTAGTTTTTTTTTTATGGCTGTATGTCCTTGCTATAGCCAGCTACTTCATAGCATGTACCAGCATTACGAAGGTTCATAAAGCATCATTAGAGACAGACTCAATGAACCTGACAATCATATGCTGTCAAATTATATATATATATAGACTGTCAAATTTATATATATATATATTAATCGATATTAATTAATATATGATTTTTTGCCATTTTTTAATAATAATAATAATATACATATATATATATATATATATATATATATATATATATATATATAATTATGTGTATTTCTTCTATCTTAATGAATAAAAATTCTTCTGATAGAATAAATGGGTTAATAGAAACCAATGTAGCAAAGAACACAAAATAACTGGTTTAGTTCCTGTTTTTAAGGCAGGAACTCCTTGAAATTTTGGGTATTTGAGTATATTTAAGAATTTAAGGATTGGAGAAAACGCATGTTATAATTGCATACTTTATTCCTACATATGTTTCAAAGGATTACGTATATTTCAAAACATTACGTTTAAGATGATTCCGATGCTTTCCCTGATGAGAAGGTTACAATTTTAATATCAAAGATCCCTATGGATCACACAGGTTGTAATCCTTTGAAACATATGTAGGAATAAAGTATGCAATTATAACATGTGTTTTCTCCAATCCTTAAATTCTTATATATATATATATATATATATATATATATACACACACACATAAGGTCTGAGCAAACGTATCATGACTGAGTAAAAGTATGCAGAGGGAATCCACTTGGCCTAGAGAGATCTTCAACTCTGTCATACATGCAAACTAAGTTATAATGTTCTCTCTCACTTCTGTTATTTATAGCAGTGCTTGCAAGTAAGGTGTGTAGAATGTGATCATCCCAAAAAGAAGATTGGGTTTCAGGTTTGCAGGATCTCATTGATTGTGTAGAGGATGATGTTTGAAAACTGTCATAATAGGTGACATATCATAGGTATGACCCTGAAACTAAGGCTTGAAAGGAAAAAAATTTCAAGACATCAAGGAAATCCAAGAGAATGGGACAAGGCAGCAGTGCGCTATCCCAAAACAGGAGTTAGAGGAATGCTTCCAACGAGGGAAATGATGGTGGATAAAATATGGGGCATCAGAAGGGAACTTCTTTCAAGAAAATTAAATGCTGAATTGACATGTGTTGTAATTTGCTTTGTATAGCAACAGGCCCAATACTTATTGAATCAGACCTTGTATATATCTGACATGTGGCACATGGTGCACCTGTACAGGTAATGTCAATTTGATGGAGGGAGTGAGCTTATGTGTTTACAAATATTTGATCACTATAAATAAATCATCTGTGTGGTTGTTTGGTAAGAAATTGCTGAACCCTCATGTCTAACGATGGGAGAGTCCATGATACACACACACATACATATCATCTTCATAATCATTTAATGTCCCATTTTCCATGTTGGCATGGGTCAGACAGTTCAACAGGAAATGACAAGCCAGAGCAGAGGCTGCACTGACCCCCCCCCCCCACCGTGTCTGCTTTGGCATGGTTTCTGCAGCTGAATGCCTTTCCTAATGCCAACCACTTTCCAAAGTGTACTGAGTGGTTTTCTTCATGCTACCAGCACTAGTGAGGTAATCAAGTACTCACAAATCAAGATCCTTCAACTGAATTGGATATAGCATTGAAGAATGTCAAAGCATGATAGAGAAACAGAACATGCGCACATGTATAATATATCATCGTCATCATCATCTAACATCCTTTTTTCATGCTAGCATGAGTTGGACATACACATGTGCATGTGCGTATATATATATCTATATATATATATGTATGTATGTATGTATGTATGTATGGACTGGGCATGTAATTAGAATGAAGGATGATCGTTTGCCGAAGCTGGTGAGCGACTGCGGCAGAAACCGAGAAAGAGGTATAAAGATTGCATTAAACAAAACCTAAAAAAACTAGATATGTATGAAAGGGATTGGGAAGGAGATGTTCTGGATTGAAGCAAGTGGAGAGCTGTTGTCAGGACGAGCTGTGATGTCTGGGAGGAAAAGATGTTTCAGCAACTTGAGCTTAAGCGGGCCTGTCGAAAGGGAAAAATTGTAAACAATGGAGAGTATAGGATGTGTATTGTGTGTGATCGCGTTCTTCTGTCAAAAGCAGGATATGTGAATCACATGAAAACACATGAGGGTAGAAATTCCAGACACCCTAAATACCAACCGCCTTCTGCGACCTGTGGCATATGTCACAAGGTTTGTAAAACAATACCCGGACTTAAGAGACATATGCTGGTTCACAGAAGCGTTTCCTTAGAATCAGATACCAGCGGGCAAGGATCGAGAGGCCTGAACATTTGTCATCTGTGCTGTAGACCTTGTCACTCAGCAGCCGGACTTCAAAGTCACTTGAGGGCTCACCAACGGAGTGATTGTACTGCGTGCTGATGTGTGTGGATTGTTGATGGGATGGCTATCGTCTGTCAAGATAGGGCAGTCATCATGTATGTATATATATATATATATATATATATATATACGTATATGTCAAAATTGTGATGATACTTGGTCAACAGCTGATGAAAGTTTGAGCTTATCTGTGTCCCTTGTGTCTGTCTTTTTCTGCTTTTCTGTAAATTGCTTTTTCCCTTCTCCTGTGCCACATTTTGCTTATACACATATTTTTATACACATATAAATATCCTCATCATCATCATTTAATGTTTGTGTTCCATGCTGGCATAAGTCATATGGTTTGACAATTATACACCTACTTTACTAATTACGTTTCCTAGGTAACATAAGATATCAATTCCTGGCATTCAAGAGCATCTATTTCTGCATTGCAACAGTCACATACAAAGCTTATATTTTCTGCTAGTCTGCCTTTGATTCCATTACATCTGTTGTGTCCATGGCTTACATTGGGTATAGGATATGGAGTTTATACTTACTCCTTTTCTGCATATTGAGGAAGGTCATTTTCCTGAATGAGCCAGGTTCCTGTCTGTTTTCCTACTTACAATTGCAAGTAATGGGGTTGCTGGCTAGTCCTTGAATTAGACAAACTTTGTTTAGATTACTTTTTCTAGGTCCTTCCTAAGTAAAAGGTAAATAGTGTTACGCTTAGAAAGGGCTACTCAGTCATTGGTGGCTCTGAATCTTTTCATTGATATAATTTGTTGAAAGTAACAAATATCTTAAGTGCGGTATGAGCAGGTTTGCAATTACTTATAGTAGGTCAAGTGCGAATGATTTGTGTTTCACTATTCCCCCATTGCCACAGCACTTTATTAGAGACCAATAATATTTCTCAACTTTTTATGCATGAAAAGTGAGTGATGTGTGCACACACTCACTTTTCAGATAGAACATCTTTCTTCCCGATAGTCTATCATTGGGTAGGACAACAGGAAGCTGAGCAATCTTCAGGATTTATATCAGAGTAAGTTTCTTAAATGTTCTAACATATCTAGAGGCCCATCACTCTGAAGTGCTCTTATGGTGAGCTTGTTCACCACCATATGTCTCCATGTACCATATTATTTCATGGGCATTGACTCGCTTGAGTTCCATTGCCTTTTTACCAGTTAATTTTCATTCATTATCCTACTCACCAAGCAAGCTTGGTTGGGTTGAGCAACTGATGAATGTGGTGTGATGTTGTGTGTGTGTGTATGCGCGTGCGTGCACGTTTGCATGTCTTGCTTTTAGTATTTGGTTTTTGTTTGTATTTAAGTTACAGCTTCCATAAATAATTTATCAAATTTTATATATTCAGAAAAATGATTTCTAACAGGATAAGATCTTTGGGATCTAGTTTTTTTCATTTGCAATATATGCATTTTTTTTTTAGAAGACAGTAAAAAATCTGAAAATTGGCTATAATAATCTTCCAGTCTAATTGCTATGAAGGTATGATGTTGTGGAGAAAAAATTGGAGGAAAAAGTTACAGAGGTTTAAAAATTGAAAAATTGTGTATTTTTAGCCAATAGTGAGACAGAAATTTTCTGTTTAGCGGAGCAGTGTCAACTTTAAGGTTGTACCCTGTGAAATTTATAGTTTAGTGTGAAATTACCTCTTTATTGTAGGTTTCTAAATAAACAGAAATACCTAATAAAATCAACATGTATCATCTCACTGTTTCTTTTGTCTCTTCATTGGTTGTATGTTTTTATTATTTTTTAAAAATTTGTTATATTAATATATTTGTCTGCATGTGTTTACTTTATATGTATTTCAGTATTATGTATACCTGTCATGTATTTATGTACATCATTAAGATACAAGTTCATGTGCGTGTGAAAAGGAGGCGTCTGTCTCCGAAACTTCAAAATTAAGTAACGTTTTCATGTTTGCATTTGTAAACTATGATAAGAATAACACTTTTTGTAAATGACCATGCAAAGGAGAGGTGATGAGAATGGCTCCTTTAGTACATCACATGGTCGATACAATAAAATATGAAATGGATAAATGAGTATAAGTGCCAGAAGGAAAAGAAAGACACAACTGGGGTAGAATGTTTAAGAGAAGATTTTATTGATAGGTTAACATGTGTGTCTGTGTGTGTGTGTTAAATACAGAGCATTGAAAGAGTCTATAATATGATATTAGAAGAATGTTCAGACACAAGGATGATAAATACCAGTTCGTAGTCAAGGTACATGATAGTTGAAATGCTGTATCAAGAAGTTGTAGCTGCAATGCAGAGCCGGTTGAGGCACATGTATAAGAAGTTGTGGCTATGATGCAGAGCCGGTCACTTGTTACAGGAGTTCTCACAGGTCGTATTTGCTGCTAACCATGGTGAAGTAATTCACAAACAGTGTTGAGATAGAACCTATGCGAGTATTGCTGGTTGCTGTGTACGTAGAGAGATGATGTTGACGCTGTTAAGAAGATGGAGGCGACGAAGATAGAGATCGCCGTATACTGTTGGATAAGTGTTGATGAGTCTCCATGTGGCTGCTGTTGTGTCATCGCTGGAACTGGCTGTGTCCTGTGTGGTCAGTGGCTAGACCACAAAAAGTCTGGAACCAAAAGACATGAAGATGGTGTGAAGCTAGCATTTTATATGGTGCAGTCGGCGTAAACTGAGGTTTAGAAGAGACTTCTCACGTGACCTTATCTGAAGGCTGTGATTGGTTGGGTTGCATATTGGTGTGCAATAGAGCAAGAGACAAATTGTGCCAATACCAACCAATCAGAGTAGTGGACACAACAGGGTGCAAAAGGGCGGCCGAAGGCTAGCTGTTATCTACTACGTCCGTATTTATGTATATATAACAGAGAGAGAGGAATTTTTCCCTCAAGTCGTATGCTACACACTGGTCAACAAAAAATTTGTCCCAAGGAAAGAATACCTGCATCTTATGTTTTTGCATGCAGAATTAAAAAATAATGTCAAATTATCTGTACTAAGTTCACATATTCCATTCACCTTCATAATACCAAGAAACTGTATAAACATTGCAAACAACTTTTGCTATATATGAAAAATATGTAAAATATTAAGACAATATAAATTTTTATTAAAACAAAACACGCAGGTGAAGTAAATCTCATGGTATGAAGAATCAACACATGCAAATGAAACACAATGTATGGTTGTCATAGTGACAAATTGTTAATGCCTCGCTCTCTGTTGATTGGCTAAAATTATCCAAATTTCCCAACATTAATTCCAAATAACATCAGATTCTGTAATTTACAAGATAAAGTAATTGATTGATCGTAATAAAAATTCAGAGTTGAATTGATACACCAAAATTGAAAGCTATCTGAGCAAAATTAAAGGGGGCTCATTTTGCAAATGAGAAAGAATTTGTACACACGAGCAATTCAGTAAAGACGGTATGATATCCTCGAAAAAAAAAAGCATGAATATCACATGAACGCATTTAACGGAATAACTTTATTTTCCTTTCCTAACAAATCAACACCTGCACACACTTTTTGCGATTCGTAAAGATGGAAACAAGATGCTGAAATGTAAGAGGCTAATGCAATCAGGTGCAATAACATTGGATTTAATTCCCTTTTATTTTAACTCTGATTCTAATTTTCCAGTCAAATATATTACTGTTTTTAAAAATATCTAGCTCGTTGAGTTAGAAAAATCAACTATATTCATTTATGAAATAATATATTATTTTCGTCTGTTTCTTTTATTTTTTGGATCTTTTCCCTTTGAATGGCACATTGAGAAATTAATTTTTTGTAACTAAACACTTTCAAACTTGGGACACTGGTAGAATGTGTCATATAAAACATCTTTTACTCTTAGTGTTGTTGAGAAAAGTTTATATTTTTAAAGTTATTTCGTGTTAAAGTTGTCGTATTTTGGTAATTTCAACCAATCAATGACGTGTATTCAGCTGAATAAAATTACTGCCGTTGTTTGTCAATAACAACTATTGGCGGTGTATATTTCGTTTGTCACTGTTATTTATGACATTGTTCGTGCATTTGTACTGGTTTTAGCTTTAAGGTTTTAGGGTTAGGGTTTTAGTGTCAGGGTTAGGGATAGGGTTTCCGAGTTAGGGTTAGGGTTCAGGTTTTAGGCTCAGGGATCGTGTTTTAGAGTTAGGGATCGTGTTTTAGAGTTAGGGTTAGGGTTTTAGGGTTAGGGGTAAGATTTTAGGGTTACAGTTAGGGTTGGGGTTAGGGTTGGGATTTTAGGGTTAGAGTTACGGAAAAATGTGACAAATGAAGAAATTGGCGGGGTAGGGGGGCAAAAATGTCTTTCCCAAAATAGCTGAAAAACAGGGGAAAAAATACTAAAAGCAGTAGAAATGCACGAGGGATTGTGGTGGTGCCATGAAGAAAACATGCTTCAGATACACTCGTTTATTCATACAAACGTAACTGAGATGAAATATGTCATAAATAACAGTGACAAACGAAATATACACCGCCGATAGTTGTTGTTGACAAACAACAGCAGTAATTATTTTCACCTCAATAGACGTCATTGATTGGTTGAAATTACCGAAATACAACTTTAACACGAAATAACATCGAAAATACACAATTTTTTCAAAAAACGCCAAGAGTAAATGATGTTTTTTAATGTGACACATTCTACCAGTATTCGAATTTTGAAAGTGTTTAGTTACAAAAAATTATTTTTTAAATGTGCCGGCCAAAGAAAAAAAGATCCTATTTTTTTTACTATTCAAATAATAAAAAAAAATTATGTATTTATTGAGTTAAAATTCAAGGCAATAGAATTTTACATATAAAATATAACCTACATAAATATTTTTAAAAATAGAAAATATACTTTGAGAAAGAGTAAAAAAATAAGAGAATAGCTCTTTTTTTGATTTAGCGAATTTAGAACCATAGAACCATATGAAGATACGAGATCTGTCTCTTGCAACCCCCTCTCTAACTCGTTTCCTACACATGCTATCTAATCAAATAACGTTCGCTAAATTATTTCTCCTGTTGTGACTTTCCTTTCGAGTTTTGAATTATGTTCTCACTGTCTTTCTTTCTTTCCGTCTTTCTTATTGCCTTGTTTTTATCTTTTCTTTCACTCTTGCCTATATCGATCTCTCCGCCCTCTCCCTTGAAAAAAAACTTTTATGTTTCATTCCATTTAGTTTTGTATGATTTTTAATAAAAAATCTTTTTCAGTTTGATTTTGGAATTATTCCGTGAACAAGCCAATTTTTAGATCGAGTTTCCTAATTACACCATTAAATGGCTTTTTCCTTCTATTCCCATGTACCCGTTTTCTTCGTCAGCATGATACAGTATCCTCCATTAGTCAAACGTATTAATTTTCATCTAATTTTATACACCTTTCATTTTGTTAAAGTAATGAAATAATATTAGTTGTTCATTTATACTTCTGTGCCATGAGGTCACTTACACAGAAAAAGTCTTCAATTTGTAGAATTAACAGCAAACTCAGAGTATCTAACCTTTTATCCTGTAAATGCGTGTATCATTTTTTCATTGTTAAAAGTATTTTTATTCTAACAATTAGATTAGAAGTGTTGAATGTAGGTATGGCGACACAGTTAAAAAAATTTGCTTCGCAATTCTGCGGTTTCTGGTTCAGTCTCGCGGATCTTTTTTAAAACGGGGGCCACATTTTTCATTACTGCTTTACGTAGTGTTTTTGGTATCGAAAGATTTTCAAACTTCGTATACTTATCTATTTTGTGTTATAGAACAGAAAAATATTTTTGTATTCGAATTTATTTCATGTAAAAAATTGTCTTATTTCGATAATTTCAACCAATCACTGACGTCCATTCAGCCGATATACATTAAGTGCCGACTACATAAACAAACGATTCTTCGTTTTATTTGCTTTTTTCATTTTAAATTTGCTTTAACCCTAACCCTAACTCTAACCCTAACCCTAGGGTTAGGGTTAGGGTTAATTGTTTCAGAATCGTTTGTTTATGTAGTCGGCACTTAATGTATATCGGCTGAATGGACGTCAGTGATTGGTTGAAATTACAGAAATACGACAACTTTAACATGGAATAATTTATGGATTTCTTTTTTTTTAAAGAAGACTAAGAGAAAAAGATGTTTTATATGACACATTCTACCAGTGTTCCAAGTTTCAAAGTGTTTCGTTAATGAAAAATGTGGCCCCCGTTTTAAAAAAGATCCAGTCTCGCTAAGACAACTTACACAAATGTCTTTTACTACATTCTTGGATTCACCCAACTTAGAAATCGTAGGGGAACTGGTCGAATGGTCCATGTCTTACGCTCATGCTGATTCTGCCCTGTGATTTACATGTCTGTGGAATAGTCAACCACTTACACGCTAATTTAGTTAATCGTCAAAACCGACAGAGGATTCATTAAAACTAAAAATTTAAGACAAAAAAAAAGAAAATTGATTTAAAAAAAAATAAAACTATAAAAAGAACAGAAAGTTATGACATGATGCCTTACATCAAATGGCAGTCATGAATTATTTAACAAAAAAAAAACAAAAAACTATACAGAAATAATTGAACTTACTTTCTTTAAAAACTCAAACTATTATTTATAGGTTTATGCTTGAAAAAAAGTTGAAATTCTTTCGATATCTATGCAAAATAATGATTTATTTTATTGGGTTGGCAGAATCGTTAGCGCGTCGGACGAAATCTTTAACGGCATTTCTAACGGCGCTTTATGTTCTGAGTTTAAATTCTACAGAGGTTGATTTTGCTTGTCTGCCATCTTTTTGTGGGGGTCGATAAAATAAATGTCAGTCAAGTATTGAGGTCGATGTAATCGACTTGTCCCCTTCCCTCAAATTGCTGGCCTTGAGCCAAAATTAGAAAGAATACTCATCGTTAAGGCGGCAAGCTAGCGGAATCATTATTGCACCAGACAAAATTCTTAGCTACATTTCTTCTGGCTCTTTATAGTCTGAGTTCAAATGCCACCGGTGTCGACTTTGCCTTTCTTCTCTTCGGGTCGATAAAATAAGTACCAGCTGAACACTAGTGTCAATGTAATTGATTAAACCTCCTCCCACGAATTTCAGGCTTTGTGCTTTATGTTAAAAAAAGAATGATTATTATCATTTACAATCCCTTTCTATCTTTACCCTCCTTGGCTGCTGCTTCTCTTCTTTCTTCAAATTACAGTATTACTCGTCTCAGTAGATTAGTAGAAGTGGGAGGGTCATATAAAGATTTGTATTCCAGATATTACATTACTGCTTTGTTAATGAAAGAGGCAGTAACTAAAACGCCTGTCCTTTTGTTGAAAAATATTCCTTTCTACTCTAGGCACAAAGGCCAAAATTTTGGGGGAGGGGTCCAATCGATTAGAACGACCTCAGTACGCAACTGGTACTTAATTTGGTAAATTTTTATATTACCACCCGCACGATTTTAACTAAGAAAAAAACAAAAAAACTCGGATTTTTTGCGTGGAATCAAGTACCCTGACCTCCTAACATGCTGCAAATCCCTTATTTTGGTTCGGAAAAGCGGGAGGTAGGAGGCGAGGGGTACATATTTAATAACGAACCATGTAAGTCACACTCTGGAAAATTTATTTCTGTAAAATGTTTTTTTTTTCTTAAACACACAAAATATAGTCTGTAAATTTAGGATGATTTTCAAAGATACTATATTTTCTTATCAAAATATACATACTTTCTCACACAACAATTGAGATATATTTAGGATCTTTTTTAAAACGGGGGCCACATTTTTCATTAACGAAACACTTTGAAACTTGGAATACTGGTAGAATGTGTCATATAAAACATCTTTTTCTCTTAGTCTTCTTAAAAAAAAAAGAAATCCCTAAGTTATTCCATGTTAAAGTTGTATTTCTGTAATTTCAACCAATCACTGACGTCCATTAAGCCGATATACATTAAGTGCCGACTACATAAACAAACGATTCTGAAACAATTCTATCGGTGATAGGGTTAGGGTTAGGGTAAAACAGCAAATTTAAAAAGAAAAAAGCAAATAAAACGAAGAAAATGAAAAAAGCAAATAAAACGAAGCTATGGCTTAATCAGCCAAAGGAGTAAATGTAAACAACTGAATACTTGTCAGTGATTGGTTGAAATTATCGGCGGAATTTGAATCCAGAACGTAAAGACAGACGAAGTACCGATTTCTTTATTACCCATAAAGAATTTTTAAGACATCACAAAACATAAAGACAGTACAAAACGCAACAAACATAAAATCAAGGTAATTAAAATAAAATGATAATATGCAAGGATGAAAAAATGAGGCGCAATGTCCACTCGACCCCGGAAGTCGGGTGGTTACATTTATCCAGTTTTTCACTTTTACGTTCAACGCCATGTAAACATTTTAACGGTTTTGTAACTCAAAAAATTCAAACACTCGCGTTACCTTTCTTCCATTAGTCATTGTTACTTCCGTCCTTATCAACTGCAAATAATCAGTTCTAGTGGGTGGTGTCTCCACCAACCATACCCGTTTCGTTATTATATTTTCACCAAGTTCTTTTATGTACTCCCAGTAGTTTCCCTCTTGTATCAAAATGCATTTCTCAGCACATTTCTCTGGCATCTTGACTCATTGTTTCCTCCAACCTCTCAACTTTTCTCTCCATCTGCTCGCAATTCTCGTACTTTATCAAAAACCCCTTGTATTTGACATCTTTCTCCATTCTCTCCTCTTCTTGTACATTATTAGTTTCTGGCTTTTCTATCTCTTTTATGTTTTCTGACTTATTTTTCTTTCGTTTTTTAGGGTCAGTAGCTCCTCTGTTTCACACTTCTGTCTCTCTTTCATTTCCTCAGTGTGGTCTACAATGTTTTCCTCCTCTACTTGTGCTTTCTCTTGCTGTGGCTGTGTGAACTCATATAGGGGGCATTTGGTCTTCATATGACCTCTTTTCCCGCATATGTAGCAATTTGGTTTCCTTCCCTCGACTACAACATTTAACGTTCTCTCATGCTCCATTTCTATCTGGTTGGGAATTCTTTCTATGTCCTCGAATGTGGCAAAAAGCCACATTTCGAGTCCAAATCCCCACCATTTGCGCACTTTTTTATTTCGCCACTGGTCCCAATTCCGGCTCCTCCGTGGTTGCAGCCAGCACTGTTGCGACCAACCACTCTGGTTTAATTTCTGGTGTAACTCTGGGAATACGTATTTTCACACTTCTTCCTCTATAACTTGGTAGCAATGCTATTTTTGCACTTCTTAAAATGTTGGTCGCATGCTTGGTTGCTTCTTCTATAGTGGCGAACCTCACCTCTACCGTACCGAACTTTCTTCCTCTGTTGATGTACGTGGCTTCATTCACAATTTCACCAAGGCACTCCTCGATTTCCTCTTCCGTCACCATTTCAATTTGCAGGTTTCGACAGCCTGTGTACGATACACTACTGTCCTCAGAATGTTTTCTTCTTTAGTCTCTTTTGGGGGGCACAATTTGTATGAGTCTCCCGCAACTTCTATCAAATTCTGCTTCTGGTCACCTCCTCCATATCTAACTTGGTTTCTCTCGGCACTGGCTTCTTCACCGCAGTGGCCTTGGCGTAGCTCTCCATACTGGAGACACTACCACTTGCCATAGCTGGGGAAAATGCAGCGGCTCGCGTGAAACGTAACCGTAATAATTCCACAAAAATCACAATTATTTACCGAGACAGTTTTCACAAAGTAACACAACAGTATTCACAATAATTCACAGAGCCATTATACCGCTAAGCATTTCGCCCGGCGAACGTTTCTGCCGGCTCGCCGTCTTCTTTTGTTGAATAATGTTAAATGACACACAGCTTCCTGGTTCAAAATCTGTAACCATCACCTTTTGTTTTTCACCCTTCCCTTTTTATCTTTTTTTAAACTGTTATTTACCTTTATTTGTATATAAAATTATCCGAAATGACATTAAAGAAATGATGAAACAATTCCGTTGCATGAAAACATGTTTAACATTTATATGCATAAAACACGTTTCATCTTGCTGTTGAATAATAATGGTTTCAAATTTTGACACAAGGTCAGCAATTTCGGGGGAGGGGTTAAGTCGATTACATTGATCCCAGTGTTCACCTAGGACTTATTTTAACAACTCCGAAAGGATCAAAAGCAAAGTTGACCTCGTTGAAATTTGAACTTAGAACATAAAGCCGGGAGAAATGCCACCAAGCATTTTGTCCGGTGTGCTAACGATTCAGCCTTCACCTTAATTATTATTATTATTTCTAATTTTGATACAAGGCCAGCAATCTTAGGGATAGGTTAGCTGATACCATTGACTTCAGTATTTGCCATGCGCGAGACCACAGCGAGGCTCTCGTGGGCAACATCTATTTAAGGAGGTGTATTGAGCAACTCGTTCTTTTCCCTGAGCTGACATCCGATGTACAGAGTCGAGAAAAAGAGCTGAGCGGGCACAGACATGAGAAAACGACTCTAAAGGTAGTATATTGTGGTGCATGTGAATAAGTGGGTGCAGGCATGCAGGTTGATGTGTGAATGTTGAGAAAAAATTGTTTTGTTCTACAAACAAAATACAGAGCAGTGCATAAATGGGTCAGCGTGCAAAGTAAGAAAGAAACTGCAGACATTCATAAAGAAAACATGTAAAGAGAAAAAACAATGTAGTTGAAAGAATTGTACAAAATGTGCAATACCATTGGCCAATAAATTTTCCCGCAAAGTACCTTCTTGTTTATATAGTGTCTTTATGTGCATAATTTTCTTTTAGGCATAACACCTTTCTCTTGTAAGAAACTGCATCCTCCTCGATTTTCAATTTCTTTGTTACATTCGAAAGTTTAAACGAGTTGGCTGCGGTCATATTTTTATTGAAGTTGAAAAGGTCTAGGAAAACATACAATTCAAAATTATGAAAATGAAATTGTGATAGGACAGCAAACGAAAAATATCCAATCGTTTCTCAAAAAGAAAAAAAAAATAACGTGAAAATTACAAAAATGAGGTCGTACAAACGTTTAGAAAATAGCCATTTGGAGTTTTAAGCTGACTATACATTGACTTGTTACCATGGAAAAGGGCATCAATATGTTTGTGGCTTTCGATTGGCTAAAAGTACCAACAATTTGCAAACTTTAAAAGTTATTAACTTTTGTTTTATTAATTCATTGCAAAAATGAATTTTATATAATTAACATACAAAACTACATTAGTACACCAAATCTGATAATTGAAACAAAATTAAAAGAATTGAAAATTATAAGCAACAGAAAGGATGCATCTGTCGATTATCTAATTATTTGACTTATTTTATCAACATTGGAAAGATGAAATACAAAGTTGACCTTAGGAGTTGAACTCAGAACGTAAAGAGCCAGAACAAATAACGCCACGTGTTTTGTCTATCGTTCTTAGGATTTTACCAATTCACTGACTGTATTCATACAAAAATCATTTCACTTATCAGCTACTGAATTACCAGTTTCTGGACTTACTAGTCCTTATTCATGATTATAGCTGGTTTGTCACTTGTTTGGCCCACAAATTATTGGCATGCTATGCAAACAACAGACCAGTATGCGGAAGCACATGCATAATTTTTTTTTTTAAATATTAGTTGTTTTTATTTATTGCATGCGAGTGTGAATAATAAATATAGTCGTCAGATATAGGGTTCTACTGGTCTAATTATTGGTTCATTGCAGTAGAATTAGAATTAGAATACAAAAGAACAAACGTTAATTTCTGTCTGTTGCCATCTTGCTGCCTACACCAGTGAACCAATCTTGACAAAACTTTGCATACATGTTAAACTAACATCCAGTTCAATTACAGGCTAATTGAATTTCTATAATGGGCTCATAGGGGGTTTGGGCTTTTATTTGATAAAACGAGAAGGGTGCAAGAGAATGTTAGTGTGAAGGAAATGTGGTGGTATAGTGAGTGTGGCTGATATCAGGGAAAGGGTTAACAACGTTGTGTAAACGACATGGAGTGACATGGTAACGTTAATACAGCTACCATGCATACGAAAGTATGTATGCACGACGCTGCATACATACTTTCGTATATACAGAAATACACACACACACACACGCATGCACATACAACATAAGTAACTTCTAGGTACTACTAAAGCAGCACGGACCCGAACGCGCAAGCTAGTCTTGAGTGGTCGATCCTGACCCTAACCCTAACCCGCGTGTGCAAATGAATACGTGTTTAGGGTTAGGGTTAGGATCGACCACTCACGACTAGCTAGCGCGGACGCGCGACTGCGCGTTCGGGACCGTGCTGCTTTAGTAGTACCTAACTTCTAAAAGGTCGAGGAAGGGAAAGAAAAGTGGGTGTGAGGAATATGTAGCTTTTGGGAGAGGGGGCAAGTAGGTGGCTTCTCTGCTGTCCACCGCAAAGAAACACACACACACACACATATATATGTATCTCTCTCTCTCTCTCTCTCTCTATATATATATATATAAAGATACATACGTCTACTATACACCATTTCAAACTCGTGATTACCTGTGTGTGACGTCCTATAACTATCTCTTCACTTTATAGGGTCTTCCCTGTTGCTGTCACATATTGGGAAATTTGAAAATTACGTCAAAATTTTCAAATTTGGTATATTGAAATAATTTTCTACGTTACTTCCGATTTTGTTATTTATTTGTTCCAGAAAAATTGCAGAAAATTTTTACTGAGGTTTTAAAGTTTAATCAGTCTTGCCTAATTAGAAAACAAGATTTGGAAGATGGTATTTTCTGCCCGATAGCTGTCTATCACGAAATGAAAGCAAAATCATTACGAAGAGGAATTGTTATTTAACAAACGAAAGCAGAGCATTACGACAACCAAAGTTGTAAGAACATCTGAAATTTTAATAAGTTTTAATAAATAAAATCATGCAAAACGATCGAAAAGACACGTAAATAATTTAAAAAGGAACAAAATCCCCAATTAGTAAGTTTTTTTTTGCGAAAAATTGCACAAATCTGTCCTGATCAAGAGGCCTATCTGTCGGGGAAGGCATGGTCTGACATGAAATAAATAACAGTTTATATAAGACATTCAATTGTAAAAATTGCTCAGCAACGACGAGCTACTCAGCTACTTTACATATATATATATATATATATATATACATAGAGAGAGAGACAATATTAGTCATGGTCAGTTCATAGGGTTACCAAGGTTTTACGTCCATAAAGCGCTTAACTTTACACACTTCTCGTCAGACCCTATTGGGGTCTGGCGAAACCCTGGGCAACTCTATGAATTGGCCGTAACTAACATTCTCTAAATACTCTACAACTTAGAGTGTGTTTCTCTTTCAGATTTATGATTTACCGATGATATGTGTGTGTGTGTGTGTTAAGTATATAATTATTTGCTTCAATTTTTGGTCCAAGGCTAGCAATTTTGGGGGAGAGGACTAAATCGATTACATCAACCGGTATTTATTTTACGACCCCGAAAGAGGAAAGGCAAAGTCGGCCTCGGCGGGATTTGAATTCAGAATGTCACTAATCACTAAGCATTTTGCACGGAATGCTAACGACTCGTGCCAGCTTGCTACCTTTTAAGTATTTAAATATTATAAACAATAAATATGCTTTTACTTATAGAACTTTTATACAACTTATTTAAAATGTAGCTGTTGTGATTTTAGTTTTGATCACGTGATTTTGATTGTCGCGGTTGCTGTTATATACCTGCAGTGCGACTACGCGGAGTTCTGTTCTGTTTGCGGCACGACGTGTTCAGTGTTGGTTTTTAGTTAGTAGAGACTGTAGCAATTCGCTGCATAAAACTGTTATTGCGTTGAAGTTTGGTTTTGCTTACAATTTAGCAATCTTTGTTTGTATTGTAGATTGCTGTATCTTTAATCGATTAAAACCTTTTAAACTTTGATATTCCAGTTTGGGTTTATAACAGTAGCAATTTATTTAGGCTACGTTTTAAATCCCAATAATTATCACCTCAAGAACATTGAGTAAGACAGCTTTTGGTGAGCAGAGTCTATGACCTAAATTTTATTCTTTGTTGAATGCAATGAACTTTGTTTATGTAATTAATGCTCCTAAAAATGATCTTCCGAATGAGAATTGTGGATTGGAACACAATTCCATATTTACAATTATTTTTTACATGTTATCTTGTACTTGTTCATTTACAACCAAGGGACACACCCACATTTGAAGAACTTAGCCTAGTCTTCTTTTTACCGATTATTGACAAACATATACAAAAATAAACTTTAAATACCACAAATATGTTAAGATACTTTTTTTATGCTGGCAACTTTGAATAAATTTCTTAGAAAGGCACAAAGCTTCGTGGAAATTATATTTTAATTTTTGTTGTTTTTTCTTTAGTTTATATACTAACAACGCAATTAAATCAAAATGAAAGCGGGTTTTTGATTCTATTCTTTGAGAATTCAACTTACGGTCAATGAACCAAAGAGGGTGTCCCTATGTGGTCGCTCAAATTACAAGATCGCTACGAAATTCCCCTCATTTTGCATTCCTGCTATCTTTAAAATAAAGAGGGAACACATTGAATAATGTAGTTCGTAAAATACTCGGCTCGGAAAAATTACGAGCTGATCACACCCAAGATTAAATAGGGAATAAACAATAACCTTTACAGTCGACTATACTTGTTCTATTTTAGATCTTACCTTCTAATCATAACAGAAAATCTAATATTTACAGATCCTGCATTTTATGCAAGTAGAATTCTTTTAATTTTTTTAGATATTTAAGTGCAGACAGAAAAGTACACATCTGACTGATTAAGAAGCATATTTTTTTAAATAATAAAATTAACAACTTTTTTTAGGAAGTGTTTATTTTTCTACTTACGAATCCGTAAATATATGAAAACTATAAAAGCATATTCCTTTTTCATTCTATCTCCCTTCTCTTACACGTCAAAGACTTAAACATCTCTCATCCATTTGAATGATGAATTACATTTTCGTTCCATTTATGAGATCGTTTCAAAGATATTTATTGTATTTTTTCTTCCGTCTTTTTCCTTTTTTAAATCTTTCATTTCTCACGTCCCGAACTCCTCTGTAATCTGTCTCCGCTTATATTTCTCGAAGCAACCTTCTTGATGTTCTCCATTATGTCTCTTTCCATCAACATCTCTATCTACAAATCAACTTGTCTTCAGTTCCAATTTATTACCTATTTCATTTTACAGGCCCCTTTCTCACTCACAATTTCGGTTCACAATACATTACATACATAAGTATATTGTACGTTGGGAGAATAATTCTTCTGGAATTTCGGGGGAGGGATATAGTCGATTACATCGACCGCGAAAGGATGAAAGGCAAAGTCGACCTTGGTGGAATTTGAACTCGGAACGTAAAACTGAACCGGCGTGCTAACGATTCTACTAGCTTGCCGGTCTTTTTTTTTTTTTTGGTTGGGGTGTAATTTTATCGTTAAATAGTAATTGGAACTACCTATCTTAAGAGGCACAGTCGTCTCCAGTGCTCTAGAGTATTGTCATTCCACAATATATAGGCTGGTAATTTTCTTAATAGTATATAGGAAACTCATCATGGTCTGCATTAGTAAGGACAAAGTTCTTTTACTTGTTTCGTTCATTAAACTGTGGCCATACTGGGGTACTGACTTGATGGGCTAATTCGATCAAAAAGACATTTTAAGTTTGCTGGATTGACAAAATAAAAGAAAGCAAATTATTCTCTCTTCTTTTGATTTATAGTTGTTTGGACGTAGCAGAAAACAATTGACTATAAAGACCAGGTTGTAACTATTGTTCTGATTGGTTAGTTTTTAGGTGCAAATTGTCCCCTAAACCAAAGGTTCTCAACCCATTTTGGCCAAAGGCCCTCTTTTGACCGCTGTAATCACAAATGGCGCCCCTAGAAAATATTTTTATTTTTCAATATACTACTTATTTTGATATCAGCAGATAATGATTAAAAAATAAAGGACGTCGTTTTACATATGCAGTCAGGAGTGCAGATGTACAAACTGAAATGCAAAAAAACAAACAAACAAACAAAAAACGAAATAATGAATTGAAAGTTTGGTAATTGCGTTTATTTCCACCACACGACATAAGATCAACGTGTTGTCTATCAAAAGAGTGTTCGTTGGTACAAGTAAATGTCGATGAAATCATTTCAAACCTTTCTGATTTCCTTTATCAAAACAGCTAGAACTTGTGCAACAATCTGACATATAAGTTATTGTCACCTGGAAAGAGGATTTTTTATGCTCAAGAAAGAGAGTGTATTTGATAGAAATTGTTGAAATACATATGTACTTCATATGAGTAGCAAATTGTGGAGGATGGTATTCACTGTACTTGGATCTAGTTAGTTTGAGTTAAAAATGACGTAAAAAAATCTGAAAATTTGTCATATTAAACATTCGTTTCTTATTCAGGATCTTGTTTGTTTCATTCACAAAATCTGTATTTTTTAAAAGGAAGTAAAAAAAAATCTGAAAATTGGTTATCTTAATGCAGTTTTCCACGCTTATTCCTTAAGAAGCCATGAATTTCTGGCGAAAAAATTTGACACACAATTTTTTTTTTTTTAAATCGTGGTTTTAAAATACGGACAGTCCGAATCTACCATACATTTCTCTTTATAATTTCCAAATAATTTTTTTAATTATTTCAAAATCAAAATTGCGTAAATATGTGTGCCAGAAATAGTAGTTAAAAATTAAGGAAATAGATTTTTGGGAGACCTCTTATGACTGACTTTTATTCCATTATTCGAATATCTTCTAAAACTTATACATATACATGTATAAATGCATACAGAAACATACAAATACACATACACACACACATACATTTTTACAGAGTTAGTTTTATATACATCCTTGTATATGTATATATAAATATTTTGGCATATCTACACAATTGTGCCCCAAAGATGTGCTTCTTCATAACCACGGGAAAATTAAATATTTCTTTTCTACAAATATGCTTCAGATCATGTAGATTCTGATTAAATTGGAATTCTTTGTGAAAACTGTTTGTCCCTAATGGAGTTTTAGAAAATTTACACCATTAGGCTTAACGCCTCTTTGCTGCAAAACGCCCCCCTCGAGCTGCAAATGGCTCCGGGGGTGTCATATGTCTCCTCCGTTGAGAACCTTTTCCCTAAACAATTGTGCCAAATCACACGGTCAACTAATCAGATGCGCTAAAATGGATCGCTTGTTCCCTTGGCAGAAAAACTTTCATATCTCATGGGAGCCCACTATTCTCTCTAAGAAATGCAGTTCTCGTCTGTTTCTACGTCTTTGGCACACGCTACTGACCACACGCAACTCGTCTCTTACAAAGATGTATCTGACACCAGCCAATCTCTGCTTTCATCTCCACCAAACACCTGCCTACATCGTTGCTGTATGAATACTACACAACCAACAGACCAACGGCTGCCTCTACACACCACCAGCAGTACGTCAACTTTGTCTACAAGATCAACAGTCCAGTTTAACCACGAAGTCTCTCACACATCTTTGTTGTAACCTGTTATTTTATTTCATGTATGGCAATCATTCTATTTTATAACGGAGAATAAGTCGTCGCTTACTTGTTCATTTTCATCTCAAGTCGTATGTATCTCATTTCAACACTTCCTCATTCACTCACCACTTCGTTATAGTGGCGACTCCGAGCTAAAACATCTCTGTTACACTATAGATCACTTTCTCTTTTACCGAACGCTAATTACGGGGACGTAAGTGAACCAACACCGATTCCCAAGCGATCAGAGACAAACATTAGCAGACACGGATCTTTGTGATTTGACGGGCAACACTTGTTTTCTTAACGAAACACTTTCAAACTTGGGACACTGGTAGAATGTGTCATATAAAACAACTTCTTCTCTTAACCTTCTTAACAAAAAATTGTACATCGCAAGTTATTTCATGTTAAAGTTGTCGTATTTCTGTAATTTCAACCAATCACTGACGTCTATTCAGCTGAATACAGTTAGTGCTGTTCGGTGTTAAGTGTGTTATTCTCTGTTTAATTATATCATTATTCCCTAGTAAGGGTTTAGGGTTAGGATTTTAGGGTTGGGGTTAGGGTTATGAGTTATAGGGTCAGAGTTAAAGTTATGGCAAAAATAATCATAACCCTAACCGTAATCCTAAAACTAACCCTAAAACCCTAAAGATAAAACCAGTACAAACGCACGAACGATGTCATAAATAAGAGTAACATGGGTAGTTGTTGACAAACAACGGGACTAATTTTATTCAAGGGAAAAGATCCCATGACACCGTTACGGCATTAATTGTTTTCACCTCAATAGACGTCAGTGATTGGTTGAAATTACCGAAATACGACAATTTTTTTACATAAAATAACTTCGAATACAAAATTTTTTATCTGTTCTATACCACAAAATATACAAGTATTCGAAGTTTGAAAGTGTTTCGGTACCAAAAACACTACATAAAAAAATGTTGCCCGTCAAATCACAAAGATCCGCAGACACAGACACCTACACACACAACATACATATATGACGAGCTTTAGCACGGGTTCCGCCTACCAAACTCACTCATATGACATCACTCGGCCTGAATCTTTAGTAAAAGACACTTGCCCAAGATGTCGACCGGTGGGCAAAATGCCCAAGATGCCGACCGAAAGTTTAATAAGTTCAGATGTCATAAAAACCGTGATTCTCGCACCACATACAGCACTTAGTCATTTCATATGCTGACCTCTGAATACATACATTATAGTAGTTTACCCCCCCCCCCCAAAAAAAAAACATGAAAATGGTTTTATAAAGATTTAGAACAAACTACAGAATATTAAGGTCATTAAAGGTGGTGAGTTGGCAAGCCTTTACTGCACTGGGCAAAATGCTTAGTGGCATTTCGTTCGCCTTTATGTTCTGAGTTCAAATTCCGCCGAGGTCGACTTTGCCTTTCTTTCTTTCGGGGTCAATAAAATAAGTACCAGTTGAGCACAGAGGTCGATGTAATCGACCTAACACTCTCCTGAAACTGCTGGCTTTGTGCCAAAATTTGAAACCAATATTTCGATCGTTTAAATAGTCTCGTCAATATGTCGGTACTGTTTAAATCTGTTTAATCGCCAATTCCAGATTATGTGGTGGAAAATAAAATATCGAGCTAACAGCATAAGCTTTCACTTTTGATGGGATAGTTTTGGTTTTTGAATTTCAGTTGTTTACCAGGCTCTTTCCAACAAAGGGTTTCTGCTCGAAGTTTTAAGGCATAGAATACATTCCATAATACATAATACATAGAATACATTCATAATCTTCCCACCCATCAACACACACACACATACACACAAATGCTTGATAAACTTATGTCTATCAAATTCCACTCATAAGGTGCACTGCAGTGGGATCGAAGCAAGAACTACGTGAGTGTGGAGCGAATTTTTTAAAGCATCTCTGTGCCTTTTACCTAACTTTATTGGTACAAATTTGCTCTGAATTCATTTTTCTTCCTATTACTGTAGTTGATAAATATCCATTGAATGTTTATCCGTTTGCCTAGACCCGCTTTTTTTATCTCTTGAAAGCGCTTTCCTCTTTAGCCCACTTTCAAAATAAGGCATCAATCAAGCATACAGTCTTCTTTACTTTCTCACTTTATTGCCCACGTTCTCTGTTTATTTCCAACTCCTATCATATCTTTTCGTCCTTATCCTTCTGCCTTTGGTTGTTTGACAATCTCTTTTTGTTCTGTTAGTCCGCGCCTCTGTATATTTCTTATTTCCTTTTTCATTTTGATAGCTTCTTGCCTTACTTGTCTGTATGTTTTTCTCTTCTCCTTGTTTCTCTGACACTTTATCTCCATTTTATTCGTCACTTTGTTTCTCTCAATAGCTCTCGCTCTTTCTCTTTATAATGCTTACTCAATAAAAAAAATTCTGTCCCTATGTTTTTTTCACTCTCTTATCATTTCTTTCTTTTTACCACCGATAATGACTTCTCTGTCCATTTCTATTCCTCACATTTCTCTCATTGTTCTTCTCCTCTTTGTTTCTGCTTTAGAAAAGCTATTCCTTGTATCACTTAGTTTCTAAAAACTCAAGTGCAAACTAATTGCGATGCGGTAATTAGTTATGGCTCTTCACTTTCTGAGTTGTCCAGGGAAACCAACTTTTGTTGTAGGTGTTAGGTACGGTTCAGCCGTGACCTTCTCTCTGCTGGCAGATATCTTTTTAAGACAATCGGGTGTGATTTGATTGAAATTTGTCTGCTATTTTTGGAAGATGGAGGGAACGTGTAAAGTGGATAAAATGAATACTGTTAGTAAGCGGGTTTGATCCAATCAACTATACTCTTCCATACTTCCATAAAGACGTAGCCATGTTCCAATGAAAGATAACTCGTATCATTGAGAATTCTCTCTCCAACGGCATGTACGTACATACATACACAAAACGTGCATGTATGCATATACATATTCCCATAAGCATACGCACACATACATACACACATTCACTCATCTATCTATATTTATCTTATCTTTTATTTGCATCAGTCATTTGACTGTGGTCATGCTGGAGCACCGCCTTGAAGGGTTTTTAGTCGAACAAATCGACACCAGGATCTTTTTTAGGCCTAACACTTATTCTATCGGTCTCTTTTGCCAAACCACTAGATAACGGGGATGTAAACATACCAACACCGGTTGTCAAGCGGTAGTGAGAGACAAGCAAATACTCACACATAAATACACGCACATTATGACGGGCTTCTATTAGTTTCCGTCTACCAAATCTACTCACAAGGCGTTGGAAGGCCCAAGCAGAAGACACTTGCTCAAGATGCATGTAGTGGGACTGAGCCCAGAATCATGTGATTGGGAAGCAAGCTTCTTATCACACTGAAAGAAGCTTGTCGTGTATATACATATATGCAGAACATCCATGTTTAAATTGGGATAATTTTATATATATATATATGTGTGTGTGTGTGTGTAAAAATTAACACTAGATTCGATACCGAGCCTAAGGATTCTCTCTCGTCTGAGCAACCACTGACCAAACGGGCATGAAAATGATAAATCGTCTCCCTTTGATCTACGACCTCAGCCATGTCAGGCGAAGTTCAAATGGACAGGAGCTGACTTATTTAGACACAATCTCTCCTGCAGTATGTCTATCTTTCTAGCTGCCACGGCTGTTATAAATACCGTGGTCAGCAAAGGGACAGGCAGAAAGGACCTGGGACGAAGATAGAGCGCACGAGATAGCTGACCAGTATTTTCTCAGATGAACAACACTCACATAGACACAAAACATATTCAGTTCTTCCACATCATATCACAGATATGATGTGGTAGCAGTTGACCACAAATACTACTTGTAGTATTTGTGGTCAACTCAGCTTGTAGCAGCTGACAACAAATACATGTAGTGAAAAGTTGTGTATACTGACAGCAAATGCAAGTCCTGTAAATAAATTATTTAAACTATAATTTAATGTTATTCATTATTTACTTTGAAGGCATCCACATGCCTATCGCATCTGTTTACCTCAACACATTCTGATACACCTTTTCCACTACATATATATACATATATATATATATATATATATATATATATGGAAAGCAGATGTTAAACGATGATGATGATGACGATATATATATATATATATATAATCGTCATTTAAAGTCCATGGGCCATGCTGGCATGGGTGGGACTGTTTGACTAAAGCTGGCAAGCTGAGGAGCTGCACCAAGCTTTAGTCTGATTTGGCATAGTTTCTACAGTTGGGTGCCCTTCCTAATGCCAAACACTTTTCAGAGTGTGCTGGGTGTTTTTATGCGGCACTGCATGAGCACTTTTATGCAGCACCATCACAAGTGCTTTTACATGGCACTGGTACTGGACTCTTGCAAGCCAATCATCTTCACTAGGGGGAGTGGCCTTATCACTTTTGCTGTTGGTATGGGTCTTCTTGAGTACAATAAGGTGCCAGGCATCTTGGTCCTTTGTTATCTTGTCTGAAAGGTTCAGCATTCTGAGGTTGTTCATCAGTACTTTGTCCCATGTTTTCTTGGGTCTCCCACTTTCATGTGTTCAATCTACTTTAGATGCACACTGCATCTAATTTCTCTTCTTCTCTGTCAATACACTAGCCCTCTGACAAACATGTACACTTACATTACACTTTCAACGAAGTGTACTAGCCTCATTCTCTCTATCTGTCACATGTCCTCTGGATTCAAGGCCCATGTCTCACTACCATGTAGAATTGCTGTCTGTATACATGCATCATACACTTTGCCTTTCACTCTCTGTGCATATATATATATAGAGTGTGGTGGGTAAATTGTCACCATCTTATATTTTTAATTTTGATGCACATTTTTTGTTTTTGATTTTGTCGACTACACAGTACAGTAGTATCAGTTGGGTACCGTCTGAGAAAAATAGCACCATTTCGCAATTCACTCTGCCAGAAATTTAGAAAGGACATGCAGTACTGCTTGGAATTTGTGCTGGAAGTTTCAATGCAAACATTTCAGAGTGTTTGGGTGTCAATCTGAGAATATGTACAGAGAGTGCTAAAAACCAAACATCCAGTCAACATCATGCTGTTTGGAGTGATCACTAGTGATGGCAACGTTATGCCTACATTCATCTTCCCACTCAGCCTCAGACTCAACACGGAGGACTACATCAAGTACCCGGAAGAGATAGTGCTGCCCAGGGTGAAGAGGATGGCTGCTGAAAGACTCTATGTCTGGCAACAGGACTCTGCACCATGCCACACAAGCAGGAGAATCCAGTCGTGGCTGTCAGACAATTTCTGTGACCACATCACTCCTAACATCTGGCTACCTAACTACCCAGACTGCAATCCCTTTGATTATTATGTGTGGAACATAGTTGAGTGAGAGACCAACAAAACTCCTTGTAACACCAAAGATGAACTGAAAGCAAGGATTATGGTAGCATTTACCAACTTAAACAAGGAGACCAATAGAATAAGTACCAGACTTTGAAAAATAAGTCCTGGAGTTAATTTTCTTCTGACTAAAAATTCTTTAGGATGCTGCACCAGTATGACTGAGCCACAGTCTAATGACTAAAACAAGTAAAACAATAAAAGAATATATATATGTATATATCATCATTCAATGGAACTGGTAAGGCCAGGGGGGCCACACCAGGTTCCATAGTCTGTTTTGGCTTGGGTTTTATGCTTGGATGCCCTTTCTAACACCAACCGCTCCACAGAGTGTACCAAGTACTTTTTATGTCCACCAGTATCAGAGCTTTTTATGTGATACGAGCACCAGTGCTTTTTATGTGACATGAACACCAGCACTTTTTGTGTGGCACCATATATATATATATATATATATACTTACAGATACAGGGTAAAAATTAATAATTAGTAATTTTACCAAGTTGTTTGGTGTGTTAAAAAACCATTATCGGTAAGCTTATACAAAAGTTTTATAATTATAAACACAATTAAAATTAGGGTTCGGCAAAAATTGCTTTACCACACACCGAAATTAGAAATAGCAGTTAAAACTACTATTTCATTACCACAGTAACTCTCGCAACTCACAAAGGCGAAAAGAAAAAATAACGAATCTACCCAGCTTTGATTAACTGTATACGCTTTTCAGGATTAAAGAGGTGTAAATTATATTACCTGATCTTATTTCCATCTTCAGCACAGTATTCCAAACTATAAATTCGAGGATGCTAATAGAAGAATAGTTATTTGACCAAGCGTCATTGAATGAATATCCAGAAATAGCATTTACCGATAATGGGTTTTTAACACACCGAACTACTTGGTAAAATTACTAATTATTAATTAATTATTAATTTTTACCCTATATCTGTAAGAATTAAATAATTCACTCCCTGATAGTAAACTGCAGGATTACTTGTAGCGCACATGGATAATTGAGAACTGATACGAGTTTCTTACTCGTCTATAGGAATTTGGAAATGAACTAAGGATAACATGAACTTTTATGGTACTGACTGTCACATGCACCTGTTGCTTTTTGTAAGAGATTCTGAAATGGAACTTCACTGAAAAGTAGAAAGTCTGTTTGAAAATGAACAAGACTTGGTGCCAATCCTTTCAGTTCGTCAAATAATTGCCAATTTGTAGACAGTCTTTTATCAACTCAAGGCACCAATCTAATGATCATTTCAGAGCATATCTTCTTGATAAATTGAATGTGGTCTTCAGAATTCTTTTTACATCTTTATTTATTTATTTTTATTTGGAATCAACTTTTGCACCAAATAGAATTTCTGACACAATCAGCTGTAATTGTTTTTTTTTTGTTGTTATATATTAACTTTTCAAGAATAGTATTTGTTACTTGAAAAATATGTGTTTATTTCAAGCTTAGAAAATGAATGGTATCATAGAAGCAAAACAGACAGTTGTCATCATCTACTAGCATATTTGCTATCAAACTCTCTTTGGAATGCCTATTCTGTGTTCCATACAGGTTTGTATATGTAATGTAAGTACACCTACAATTCTTCCTAGTTTATAAGTAACTGTCTAACGTAAATTTGCTTCACATTGCTCATCTTGTATTAGACATTTTTTGAAGATTGAGATACACTGACCTTTTTATCATCTGCTTTCATAATTTTGATTAAATTTTTAAAATTTGAAACCTAAGGGTACTTTTCCTGGATCATGCAAGAGTTTCCCTAAATTTAGTTTTTCAAAGCCCTCCTTAATACAAAGCAGAAAATTGTAGGTGCATGGCCTTTTAATGCAATCTGGTGATGCATCTCAAAGTCTCAAACATAATGAATTGTTTTCCTGTCCTATGCTACTAACACCATCACTGGCAAAGCTTATATAATTAGACAAATCTCAACTCTCCTTCCCTAGTTGAGATAACAGTGCTTCATAAAAAAGATTATCCAGTTGTTTTGATAGCAAGAGCAAGTCCCAAAAATGAAGTCTCCTCTGCCTGTTCCTTTTATCACAATATCTTGAACAAACATAAGTACTTTTATCACTAAAGATGTTATCAGTAAAGAAGTAGAATTTCTCATTTCTAACATTATTTTCTATACAAGGAACAATCACATTCTGAATGAGCACTTAAATGTAATTCAGTGCAGTTGAAGGTTTTCAAGGTAACTTCTCCTGTCATGCTTCTTCATGACATTACAAATGTGATCATTGGCATTGACACAACAGTGACAAATACTGCAATCTTGAGTTCTATATGACGTCTTTTATGTTCCTTAGAAACCTTTGATGTGTTTTGGAAAGATTATAGTACTGCAAGAGGAAAGAATAATACTGCTAAGCTTATATCCTTCTGTTCCTTTTGTCTTACAATGTGTTTTTAAAGTGGTCTTTCTGAGATGAACATTTTTCTTGCACATATATATATATATGTAGGAATATGGGGTTGATATTTGATAAATATACAGAGACAGATGTTAGTTAGATAATGTATGTATGCATGGATGCATATCTATGTCTGTATGTATGTGTGTGTATGTGTGTGTGTTAGTAAGGATTATGTGTCGGTACCCTCAAAATGACTTTGTTGCCATAATGCTTGTTACTAACAGAGTGCATCATAGTACGTTTCATGGAAGCTGGTGGTTTGGTTAGGAGGAGCATTACATAGTACGCACACACACACAGATATCTATTTGAAAAGATCAAGCTGGTTACTCTTTTCATTGAGTCACACATTCAGTAAATGTTCTAATGTTATTCATAAATTTGCTCTAAAGTAATAACCTTATTTGTATATAGATAGATATGAGTTTGTGTGTGTGTGTGTGTGTGTTGTCTAACTTTAAATCAACTCTGGCTGAGCAGCTCAAGATTGAAGGTGTTCCATTCCATAATGTTATTTTTTTAAGGGGAGCCTAGGGCTATATTATCTAATGCAACCTTCCTTTATTCAGACAGTAGAGGTGTGAGTTGAGGGTAATTTGGTTGCCATTTCTTGCAGCTCACCTCAATGCATAAACTGTCCAACATCAGCATGTATGTGTATGTGTGCATATACATATATATATATATATATATATGTGTGTGTGTGGTTGGTGTTAGGAAGGGCATCCAGCTGTAAAAACTCTGCCAGATCAGATTGGAGCCTGGTGCAGCCTTCTGGTTTGCCAGTCCTCAGTCAAATTGTCCAACCATGCTAGCATGGAAGGCGGACGTTAAACGATGATAATGATGATATATATACATATATATATATATATATATACATTGGGCTATATGCTGTGCTTGAGAAGCCCCATCAAGCCAAGTGAGATCATAGTCATGGTTGACGCTAGTGTCGCATACCTGGCACTCATTGCCAGTGGTACGTAAAAAGCATCCTTCTAACTTTGGGTCTCACAGAGGCAGTGACAAATGACCATGACCTTTGGTAATACACTGTGCTTGTGAAAACCTGCCAAGCCAAGTAAGATTATAGTCATGGTCACTGCCAGTGTTTTGTAACTGGCTGTCATGCTGGTGGCATGTAAAAAGTAGCCACTACACTCTCGGAGTGGTCGGTATTAGGAAGGGCATCCAGCTGTAGAAACCATACCAAATCAGATTAAAACCTGGTGCAGCTCCCCAGCTTACTAGTTTTCAGTCAAACTGTCCAACTCATGCCAGCATGGAAAATAGATGTTGAATGATGATGATGAAGATATATGATATGTATATGTGTGTGTGTATATATATATATATATATATATATATGTGTGTGTGTTTGGGGGCGTGGTTGTATTTTTTTTGTGTGGCATATAAGTAGACTATTATCAATTGAACGAACTAACAAGAAATCAACAGTTTGTGAAAACCCAAATCCAATATTGTATTGATTTTCTAACACAAGTTACAGCAATATTGATCACCTATTGCTAGTCAATCATATTTCTCTATGTTGAGTTGAATGACATTCCATAAAAGTGATATCGAATATCATTATTGATTCTTTTACATAGCCTCAAAAAAATTGCATTTACAGTTGTGCATAGAAACATGATTGTGTGATATCCATACCATTATCATGTGTGTTAGTGTTATGAAGGAGCAGAAATAATTTTGACTGAAAAACAAACTAGTTTATGGATTGGGTCACTGATTGACTACTTTCTATGCCATAACACTTCTCTATCCAATTAATGATTTTATATAAGAAACAGGCATGGCTGTATAACATGAAGTTTGCTTCCCTATCACATGGTTTTGGGTTCAGTCCTATTGCTTGGCCCCTTGGGCAAGTGTCTTCTATTATAGCCCCTGTCCAACAAAAGCTTTGTGAGTGGATTTAGCAGATGGAAACTGAAAGAAGCCCACTGTGTGTGTGTGGCTGTGTGCATGCATGCGCATGTGTGCGTGCATGTGTATGTGTGTGCATGTGCACACGTGTGTGTACGTGCACACATGCATGTGTGTGTAATCATCATCATCATCATTATCATTTAATGCTCATTTTCGATGAGAGTATGGGTTGGACAGTCTAACTGGAGCTGGCAAGTTGGAGGGCTGTACCAGGCTCCAGTTGTCTATTTTGACATGGTTTCTATCCTACCTTAACACCTAATTCTATGAGAAGGACTAGTAGGGATTCTTTGAACCATGAGTACCAAATGCAAACGAATAAATGTCTGTATAATTGTTAAAAACAAAATTGTCTGTCCTTTGGGAAATCAGTGTTTAAGGAAAAATATAGTGTATCAATGTAAGGTAATAACAGGGGGTCCTAAGTATTATTACATAGATTCATCAGCTACAATCTGGAAATCTAGATTTCATAATCATTCTCATTCATATAGAAGTATAGAAGAAAAGGTAATTCTACAAATCTTAGTAAATGCATTAAGTATGATTTGAGGTGGTCCATTATTAGTTACACACCATTGCACAATATTGGCAATTCTACATTTCATTTTGCCTTGAAGAAATGTATTATATGATTACTTCTAAATTAATATTATTAAATATTAAAAAGGAATTTTACAATGAAATGTTGTCACAAATTTCAGAAGGCATTTAATTATTTCAATTCTTAGTTTATAATTGCTTTTCATATATTATATAATAAGCATAATTGTTTTTTTACAAAACATTTACTATATTTAATAAATAGATAACTAATTGTTGTGATGTAGAATCTTTCTGTTTGTAATTGTTTCTAAACATAGAATTCTTTGTTTATTTTTTATTCTTTCATTATTCACTGATGTCACCAAGAGTTGAATGCAAAAATAGCTTTACTTTGTTTATATTTCTTCTTAATATTCTTTTTGAATGCGTTCATGTACTGGAGATATTTTCTTAGTTTACTTTGAATTTAACTAATTTTGGATTGCCTTGAAAGCGTTGTGTTAACATGTATTTTTGGAAATATTAATTTGAATGATATTTTCTATATCTAAATATGTTGATACAACAAAAATGATTGATGACTTTGGGTAGTGAATTCTACAATTAAAGATGTGATATTCTCTATGTGTATTTTTGTTGTCTTATACTCTGAAATTCTCAAAATTCTTTAAATGATATTTGGGTTTACTTGTCATACATAAGGAATTACTCTGGATGTGTATTCTTCTTGCATTTATTGGGGTCTGATTTTTTGATATAGTTAAACAAATTCGTTATTGGTATCTGCCTGGATTTTTCAATCCCATTTTTCTTCTTAATACATACATACATGCATACATATGCATGTGTGTGTGTGTGCATGTGTTTCATTAAATGCACAACAAATTCCAGTTATATTTGGGAAATATAATTAAAATTAAATGTGTTATGTGTAGGAATAAATTATTCTTTTTATCTTCCATGGTATTTGAATCTGTATAATAACTTTTTGAAGATATGATTTTTAAATGATGAAATTTAGTAACAGCATTTCAATAGATACCGTTTATTATTTTGTGTTAAATATAATTGTCTCTTGCTATTGTATCAAATATTGGGAGGGCACTTTAGTAAAAATGATTTGGTATCAATATATACAAATTTAAATATGAAACTGCACAAAAATAAATTATTTGCCATCATCTGGAATTTTAATAATGTATTGTAATATTGTAATATTAAGTTTTAGAAGTCTTCATATAAACACTTGTGAAAATCTCAGTTCCCCAGTTTCTTTATTGTTGCTATCATTTCTCTCTTTCCCCCTCTCTCTCGCTCTCACTCTCCCCCCTCTCTTTATGTATATATATGTATACACACATATGTGTGTGTATAAGAACTTTCTTCATTGCAAAACTGCAAAAGAGAGGTTTACCATTCATGCTCATATAAAAAAAAAAATTTTTTTTAAATGTGATTGGTTATCTACATACACTGCTTGAAGATTATAAATGTTAGAACTTCCACCATCAATTGTCCCCACCAATTTAGCCTAAGATTTCAGCACAATTTAATGCATCCAACTTTACATGCAAAAACACATACACAGCGACATATAAGTCTAAGATTTGCTGCTCACTCAATCCCATCCTTTTACTCTACTGCCCACATATCTACCCTACATCTCCCATACCCAAACTCTACTGTGTAGGCAGTTACCTCTTATTTAGGTTTTTTGGTGGTAGGTAAAGAAATAACTCTTGATGAATTTCTCTCTGAACTTCTCACAAATGTTTGTTCTGTTTTTTTCATTGCACAAACAAACCTGATGTGACATTTGTTAACCTCCAGTACTAGAGGGCTGTTCTACTTCAATTATTACATGTTTTTTTCTCTTGTAATAATATAATATAATTGCCATTACTGTATTAATAAATAAAATAACACATACAACTCACTTATTATTGTCATATAATAAACAAACATAAGTTCATGTATGAAATTGATCTTTTTTCTGCTTCAGTTATTACATATTTTTCTCTTATAAAAATGCACATATACAGGAGTAAATTATATATATAATAATACTTTGAATGTGGCACCCGAAAAACAGTAAAAGTAATTACCTGATCAGTGATGGGTATTACTGCTAGTGTATATATATATATATATATATATATATATATATATATATAAGGTAAGAATGGGTTGGAAAAAGGTTAGAGTTTCTACTACTGCTAGTAACAAAAGGTTTTCCTCTCAGAGTGAAGGATAGATTGTATGATGCTTGTGTTAGAACTGTGATGCTGTACAGTAGTGAGACATAGGTCTTGAATGGAAAGAAGGTGAAAAAACTGGAAAGAAATAAAGCTAGCATATTCCATTTGAAAATATGACGAAGTACAAATGTGTTGAGAGAAAAACTAGGCATAAGAGGAATCAGATGTAGTGTGCAGGTATCGATATGTGATGTATATGGATGAGGACAGCTGTATAAAGAAGTTCTGATCACTTAATGTTGATGGAGTTTGTTGAAGAGGGTGACCTAGGAAGACACGAGGTGAAGTATTGATGGAGGATCTCAGGATCTTGAACCTCAAAGAGAGGATGACAAGGGACTAGGTTGACTGGTAATATGTGGTTCTTGAGAAGACCTGCTCATTTGATGAAACATAATTCTGAAAGTACAATGTGTATATATGCACAACTGGTTCCGTACATAATTTCCTTCTCAAGACCCCTCCCCACCACCAATCATCATCTTACTAACTGCAGTATCCTTCTGCTGTAATTCAATGTGAGTAAAACTGCACACTTTACCAGCTTTTCCCTGATACCACTTATCTTTCTCACTACTCAGAACCATTTCAACCTTCATTCTCAATACTGTCTTCATCTATGTTTTATATTGATCATCATCTTGAGTCATCAAATTATCTTTCCTTCTCCACTACCATACATCTTTCACTCTCCCCATGTACTACACCTGCTTCTCCCTCCACACTCTCACAACCTAGCCAATGACTAGTCATCTCTCTCTCCCCCAACTTATGTGTCATTGGCCAACACTACTTCCTATTCTGACTCCACACAAGGTGAGCACACACACATTGATACATATCACAATTTTTTTTGAAATTTCAAGTTCCATTTTGTAGATATATGTGATGTGTGTCAGTATGTATGTGTGCAAGTCTGCCAATTTTTTTTTCCATATTAAGTTCCAGTATCATTGTAATCTACACACTCTGAAAGGTATTTGTAGAAAATTTAATAAGAAAATATTCAATTTTCTCAAAGTTAAGAGGAAACAAAGGTAACTTGAGTGAATTTTCTGAAATTCCTCTCTTCAATCACTGAAAAATTTTTTCATAACAAATTCCAATATAATTGGAATCTACACCATCTGGAATGCATTTGTAGAAAATTTCATTAAAAAAAAAAAATTTTTTTTTCTGGAAATTATGAGGAAAGAAAGTGGTGGGCACATGTGTGTTGGTATGCCAAGCAATGAAATATTAATTCTTAGTAGAATGCTGGCAAAGCATGCAACATTTTAAAGATATTTGAAATGCAATGATTGCCAAGTAGAAATTCATATGACAGGTTACCTGTGTTCATGCATGTGTATAAACTGTTGTCCAATCATGAATACTTCACTCTGGCCAAGGCCAGTATAGAACAGGTTACAGTGTATTATTGTGCATACATTACTGGAAGTCCATAATGAACATGTATTTTTTAATTTTGTAAAATTATGTCAAACGTAAATACATATATATATATCTTCTAAATCATGATGCTTAAATGAGAAGGGGTTGTATTCTAGCTACATTCACTCACTTTCCCTGAGTCTTGTGTCACAAAAGTATCTTCTATTTATCTTCGTAAGCAAGTTACTTTGAGAATGTGTGTTGAGGCCATGAGAAAATTCACCTGGTTCTATCTGTTAAGTGGTTGGTATTAGGAAAGGCCTCCAGCTGGAAAAACCAAGCTAAAATGAGACATAGGAGTAAAATGTAGTTTGCTGATCTATTAAATCCTGTTGAAACATTCAAGCACTGCTTGCATGGAAGGTTAATGAGATGTGATGATAAGATCAAGTAAGTAATAGAGGAGACTTACTGCTTTTCAATGATGCATCAATTAACTCTGAAAGTGATTGATAAGTTTAGTTTTTCTGAGTTTCTGAAATGTATAGCTGCTTTAATACAGGTTAACTTTTGCATCTACTATTTATTATATTTTTTATGGGGAGGGGCATTAAAAGTTAGTTTATATTTTCTTTTAAATTCCTGTATCATTATAGCTCAATAACTTTACTTCCAACATTCACCAAAATCTTTATATTTGGTGGTTTGAGAAACTCTATTCTCATCAATGCAATCTTGAAAAATGCTTCTCATTTCAGTTAAGACAATGTTTTAAAAATGAAAGAAAGTTTCAATCAAATACTGTTTAATTACTAGTAGTTGTTTTTTTCTTCCTCTGTGACTGCCAGTACAGTTTCTGTAGAACCAAACCTACTAGAAATTTGAACTTTTATGTTACATGCCTGTGGTTAGATGTCTTTTGTTGATGTCTAACCTGAGCTTAACCTGATTAAGGCAATATTATGTTTTTTAATCAGAAATTAGTTAACATGTTTTAAGCTTAAGAATTATATCATACCATATATTAACATTCCTTTAAATTATTGTTCATTTCTATCTATGTACAGTTCATTACGATAATTTTTAAAAATTTACAGACAATAGACTTTTCATAAATGGAACTTAAAAAGAAAATGTTTGGTAAGTACCCCACTTGATAAAGAATAAAGAAGAGAAGAAAAAAATTCTCAATAGAGAGCGAAGCTAGACTTGCAGCTCAGCATGCCAGAGGACAGAATTGAGAGCAGCAGAAACTCATGCCTAGAAAACTTCCTGAAAATCTGCAGATCTAACTTAAAATTTCAGCAGGAAGGCAATCAGAAACTCCTACCCAAACACAAGCATGACTTATTACATGGCAAACATCAGCAAGAGTGAGTGACTGGCAGAAAAGAGGCATTACTGCCTTTCAGTATGACATACAAATCAACTATGAGGTACAGATAAGTTGAAGGTCTGCCATTTGTAAACACTGTCAAGCAAAGAAGTAGAAGGATGCAGCTCCTAGAATGTGTTGTCCTGGAGGTGAAAGTTTTTCTTCTACTCTTCACAACTACCTTAACTACTGAAGTCACTTTTAGCTGGCAACACTTGGAACTTCTAGTTTTTCTAGGTAAAGGTATGAAAGTACAACTTCTGCTTTCAAATGATCTCATTTGGCACTACAGGCATTGTACAAGAAGAAGGGTGGATGCTAAGTTTTAACATTCAGAAGCAAGTTTAACATTTGGTTAGTTCTCTTTTGCACTTAATTACTGAAGAGCTAAAGTTTCCTCACTCATGGATGATGTGCAGCAGAAATAATCCAACTGCCAGAGAAGGAACTCTCTTAGAGCTTCAGGAGATTCTTTATGCTAAGAATAATTGTGTGAACAGTTTTTGTACTGCTTTGAATAAACTAACACGACCGTGCTAGAAACTAATCATCCATACTGTGAGAACTTCAACAAGACAGCATGAATAGTATTTTAATGTATCTGCTTTTTTGCGAGTGACTGTTCTTATTTCTAAGCAAGAATTCAATCAATGAGATATCATCCTCAAAAAGCAAGACAAATATATTCATATACTTGAGATTATAATGCTTTGTGGCATCTAGTCATATTTTGGAAAGTTTCAGACAAGTATTACATGATGGGAAAAGTGTTTGCAAATGATTTCTATTCCTCTAGAATTATGGTCACACAACATAACCAGATCTCACATTCTGAGACATGGTCAACTCTTCCACTTACTCATTGTTGATAAGTATATCAAGATTAAATCAGAGAAATTGTAATATATTAGACAAAACCAGAGCAGACAAAGAGTGAAGGATTATGTTCACTTTAGAAATGCTATTGCAAATAGACAGTTTCTTAAAGTACCCTCTTCCTTCAAAAGTACCCTGCACTGTAGGCTTAAGTACTCACAGGATATCATAATTTATGTTCAAAACTATAGCATACCTGATCTGTTTATGATTTCCATCTGCAATCTTACTTGGCCAGAGATCACTGCAACTTGTGCATGGTTAGACAGTCTTACATACATCATCTTCTTGCCAGAGAGTTTTGTCAGACAATTATTTAATTTATGAGTCTCACTACAAAAGATGCTGTTATTAGAACCTGTAGATGTTACACGAACTCTGTTGAATCACAAACATGTGGATTGCCACACAGAAAAATATGGTCCCTGTAGTCATGGTCTCTGTAGTCACCTCAACACACATTTTCCTGATATAAAAGTGGGAAAATGTACAAAATGACATTGTAGGTCTCTTCTTCAAGAAAGTCAGACATGATAGATATCTTTTTGTATATTATGCTTTTAGTGTAATATGTTTTACATGTTATATAATCTAAAACTAAATATTTGAAGAATTGCAAATTAATCATATGTTTATGCCAATTTTTAAGGATTAATTTAAGCTCTGACAATATAAGCACAACAAATTACCAAACTGCTACTTATATAAGAGATTAAAAGATTATCGCAAACTGAAATTAGATTATCATATAAAACTTGTTAAGACAGTAAATGTGTTCACTGAACTGTTAACAACAAATAAATAACAAGGTTATTTTCCTAGTTAACCCATTCAAAATGTGCGCATATGTGCATATATACACAATATGTTTGTATGTATGTATGTATGCATGTATGTATTTAATCATCACTAAGTTTGACTAAGGGTACCAAAGCACCTACATTGTGAAAAATAACAGTTAAAATACTCTTAATGCTATAAGAAGAGCACAATATATACATATACTGACAGAAGAAGTAACCTCTCCTGTCAGTATATGTATATATTGTGCTCTTTTTACAACATTAAGAGTATTTTAACTCTTATTTCTTGCAATGTAGATGCTTCAGCACACTTACTGACGATTAAATTTTTCCTTTATGGTATTACATTGTGTCTAGTTGTTTATATTAATTTTATGTATGTAAGTATGTACATGCACACACACACTCACATTTACATGTATAAGTCTGTCTGTCTGTCTGGAATAGCATGGCTTAGTGGTTATATTGCTATACTCATGATTATAAGATTGTGGTTTTGATTCCTGGACTGGGCAAAGCATTGTGTTCTTGAGCAAAACATTTCATTTCTCATTGCTCCTGTCCCTCAGCTGGTCAAAATGAGTAATCCTGCAATAGACCAGCATCACATTCAGTGAGGAACATATACACCACGGAATCTGGGAAGCTGATTGTGTGAGCCTATGGCTTGGGAAGGACCCTTAATCCTTTTTCTGATGCATGTATGCTGATGTAGCCCTGCAGCTCGCTGGACCATATTAAACTGTCCAACCCATGCCAGCATGGAAAATAGATGTTAAACGATGGTGTTGCATACATGCATACATTCATACATACATACATACATATATAAATATACATACATACAAACACACACACACACACTAACACATACACATATATGTATATACTTATATATATATATATATACTTATATATATATATACATACATATATATATATATACATACACACAAATATATATATATGTGTGTATATACATGCACATACACATGCTTTAGTGATATATAAACAACTGGAGATAAATGATATGCACTGAACCTGAAAGATTGCTTTGTAGCTATTTGTAAATTGTGTATATTAAATGATAATCATTTCTCTTAGGATGGAGTACTTTTTTGTTTTCAGAGAAAAGCAAATACAAAATCACTTACACACACACACACACACACACGTGTGTGCACATGCATACATGCATATACACACACATGCAAACACACATACATACACACACATACATTCATACACACACACACATATAAATACATATATATATATATATATATATATATATGCAAATATATAAATATGTAAATATATATATATGTGTAAATATATATGTAAATATATATATGTAAATATATATATATGTGTAAATATATATTTCCCTATTCATGCACCTTCAGCAATGTTCTACCATCCTATTTATATTCTCATCCTGTACCTTGAGAGTATGTCCTGGCATATTGCCACCTTCTCTCTTGCTCCCTCCCACCTTTTCTCTCTCACTTTCACTCTCTCTCATTCTCACTCACTTTCTTTCTTTCTCTTGCTCTCTCCCTTTGACTGGGGTAACCATGTATCTCCTCTACAGCAAGACACCTGTTTCTGCCCCCTCAACCATTCTCTTACTTCTCATCATCTGGCACAAAACTGCCTCCTCCAATACCCTGTCTCCCTCTCAAAGGATCTTCATCTTGCAAGTTGTTTGGCGGCCTCACCAGAGCTGGTGCCATGTAAAAAAGCACCCATTACACTCTGTAAGGTGGTTGGCATTTAGAAGGGTATTCAACTGTAAAAACTATACCAAAACAGACAGTGGAGCTTGGTGTAGTCTTCTGGCTTGTCAGCTCCAGTCAACCCATCCAACTCATGCCAGCATGGAAAATGGATGTTAAATGATGATGATGATGATGATGATATATATATATATATATATATATATATATATATATATATATATATATATGTGTAGGATGGGTTTCTTTCAGTTTCCCCTCTACCAAATTCATTCACATGACTTTGGTCAGCCTAGGGCTATGGTAGAAGAAATTTACCCTATGTGCTATGCAGTGGAACTGAACCTGAAACCATTGGCTGTACAGTTTGGAAGCAAACTTCTTAATTGTATAGCCATACCCGCACTTATGTACATAAATATGTATGTACATACATACATACGTACCTACATACGTGTCTACATACATACATACATATATACATACATACATATATGGTGATTGCTCCATCTTCACATCTCCTTGTGCTTCCTTGTCAATGGTATTTCTGACATTCTGTCCTTGACCTCTCAGATGACTAATCAGTCCTGCTGCAGATTTGCTCGGTTTGAAGTACAGGCAACAGACAAAAGTTGTAACTTATTGTGCGCTTCCAACTGGTCTGTGCATGTTACCACTCTTCCATCACCACAGGACTTTCAGTTGAAGGATTGACAAATAAGGTCACTATAAAGAAACATCTGTACATCATTGGATTATAGTGATAAACACTTGTACAATTCAAGTATGTACGTATTCACAAACACCCAAACATACATAACTACATATTTACATGTGTGTGTGTGTGTGTATGTGTGTGTGTAGATTACAATAAGCGATATATTTTGTTGGACTAACAGTTATGGATTAATTATTTGTTCACTTTTCATGCTTATCTTTGATTTTTGAGTTCTTTATTTTAAGTGACCAGGCATAGCTTCTTTGAACTGGTCACTCTCTTGAATATATATATATATGATGATGATATATACACGCATGTACAGACAGACACATGCATGCACGCACACATACACACATACATGCTATTAAGCATCAGAATAACACAATATTATTAAACACCACACTATAATGTGTTACTATTTTTATAGCTTTTAAGCATATTCAGTGTTGAAGTGTATAATTTCTAGTAAACTCAGAAATCATCTAGTATTCAATTATTTATATAATGTTGAATTTATTCATAGTAAAGGCCATATACCATGATTTATAATTAAAAATAGATCTTAAACAGAGAGGTTTCTTAGCTTTGCTAAAATTTAATGTTTTCTATATCACTCATTTTGGCAAGCATCATTGTATATATATACAAATACATGTACACACACACACACACACACACACACACACACACACACACACACTTACATGCACACACACACACATACGTGCAAATGTGTGTAATAATTACATAATGGAAAAGTCATGTTAGCTATTTGATACACCTGCAGCATTATATTCACTTCCATTTTATTTTGTGGTAGACTAGTACAATGTGTACCCAATAAAAAACAAACTTTTGAAGTCCAGTTTCATTTTGGGCTGGCAGCAGTATTGTGTGTGGTTGACTTTGCCCTTCAGTCTAATAATAACTACATCACATCAGCTAGTCAACAGTTTACATGTACTTCAGTGTATATATGTGAGACTACTTGGTAATTTGTTGCAAGTTAAACAATTAAGGATTTAGAAAATCAATGTTTTTGTGAAATTCTATTTCATATTGTGAGAAAAACAAACTTTTCTAATGCTACAACAGGAGAATATTGTTTGAACTGTGCACAATGCTATGAGTAGTTCCAGTGTTTCAAATTTGAAGGAGCATTCACTGAAGAAGATTCCAAATCTAGACATCATTCCATTTTAACTGATGATGATCATATTGTAAAAATATATGCAGTGATCCATGAAAATTGTCACCTGATTGACTTGTGCAGTTTACAAAGATGTTAGCATCTGTAAAAATTTGTGCTACAGCATTTTGAAAGAAAATTGAAGATGTATTGTGTTGTCTCAAAATTTGTAGTCCATATGTTGTTTGATAAACAAAAAAAAAAACTGAGTCTCAGCCATTCAGAAGTATTTGATTGTTCGAATGTTGATGGAAACTTTCTGTAAAGTGTTATAGAAGGTAATGAAACTTGGGTGTATGGCTATTATGCTGAAACAAAAAAAGGCAGTCATCATAATGGACTGGATCATTAGATCTGTAGCAAAAAAAAAAAAAATTGAAGTCAACCAGATGTGAAGGTGTTGTTGATTGGAAGATATTCATCTGGAGTTATTCTAGTCATATGGTCTGAGTTTTACTTGGACGTTCTGAGATGTGAGAGAGAGTGTGAAGGAAGAGGCCTGATACATGGGCAAAGAGAACTTGGATGCTGGACCACAACAAATGTATGTGCTCATGTGCCATTCCTATTCCATAACTTTCTGGCAAAGCACAAGGTAGCTCTCATCTTCCACCTACGCTACTACCCAGATTTGGCTCTTGCAGACATTGGTTTTATTCCTAAAGTTGAATTCCACTTGAAATAATGATTGATTTCAGATGTTGGAAGAGATCAAAGAAAATTTATTTTAAGAATTACACATTAACCCTGAAAATGCATTCCAAGATGTGTTTCAAACTGTTTAGTGCAGTGTTATAGTGGAGGGAAATACTTTTAAGGGAAGATATCTGATTAAATTGTAAGTAAAGCAATATTTTTGCTTTTAAAAATTTTGTATTCTTTCTGGACAGACGTCATGAACTATAAAGTATCAAGAAGTTTCTAACAGTGTATGATGTAGCGGAAGTGTATCATTGACCAGGGCATAAATGTAGAATAGTACCTTTAATGAATACAATACTATAAAGAAATAAACAAAATATGAATATAACAGAATGTGTTTTGTAAATGGCCACTATGACTTTTTCCCAGTGTAATAACTTTAGTTTTAACAAATGATCTCAGATTAAGTCATTTGTCAAGCAAGTACGGTTCTAAAATAAGTACACTCACCCTCCTCACCAAATACTCATATATATTTAAGTGTACATATTATTTTGATCCTTGCTGTCTTGTATGCATATACTGAATTAATTCCAGTTGGACAACCTTCAGCACATACAAGCAAATGCTTTGTTGTTTTCTATATTGGAACAATTCCTGTCTAACTTCATTCAAACAAACCAAAGTGTTATCTACCACTAAGAAGTGAAGTCATGCTGAGATACCATGTCCTGTAGTCTGCTGACATTGTTTGGAACTTTGTGCCTTTATATACAAAGTCTGTAGGAGTATATCTTCAAGCAAAAGACTAACAATAATATTAGGAAAGAATAATATGAAATAAAGTATTGAAAAAATAATTAGAAAAATTTAGAAAGAAAATAATGGCATTTTCAGAAATGAAACTTAAGATCCAAGAGATTAAAACTTAATTGGTACCCACAGGTGAATATCATTGCTAGATTGTTGTTATGCTAGATATAATTGAAGGGTTTGGTGGTGTCAAAAATGTGAGCATTAATTCAAAGTTTTCAGGGGCTAGAGAATATTAGTACAATCCAAGAAACCAAATCTGTGGTAAGTGTGGTTTTACAGAAATCTTTGTAAGTAGTCAATGAAGAGAGGAAAAAATTCAAGTTAAAGGAAATGGTTGTTTTAGATGTTATACACGAAGGTGATTGGTTAATAATTGGCATATCAAAGGCATAAATTTTTGAGCATGAATATGAGGGATTGCTGAAAAGTTCCTGGCTTTGGGTAAAAGTAAATACAGGAGGATCAGTTCATTATGATTTTATTCAACATATTCCCCTCTCAGATTCACACTCTTATTGCAGTTGTTCTTTAGTTTTTCTAAGACCTCTAAAAAGAACTTGGAAGGTTGAGCCTCCAACTAGGCCTTTCGTGATACTCTTAAAGCCTGGAACTTTTCAGCACTCCCTCATTTTCTGTCATCTACTTTGATAGTTTGGGGTGTAAGTTACTGCTTAGAGTCAAAAGATTGGTTGAGACAGGAACTACCTTGGATGCATACCATTTAAGTTTAGAATAAATATCATCACATCCTGTTGTGTTAATGGATTGGAGTGAAGAAAAATGTTTTTTGCCTTTGGCAAATTTTCTGTTTGTTTAGTGAATAAGGTGGGGTTTTGAGAAGAGACGTTGGAATGAATTTTGTTGTTTTTGTGCATGTGTATGTGCATGTATGTATGTATATGTGTGTAAATGTATGGGTGCATAAGTGTGCATGTGTGTATGTGCAAGTCTGTGTGTGTGCACATGTGTCTGCATATATGCACTGTATGGAACTGAAATCAAAACAGATATCAAAGGTGATGGGTTTATCAGTAGGAGTGGTTCATACAGAACCATTATCTTGTTCTGAAGTGGCTGGTAAGAGGGTTTTGTAAAATTAGTCGAGATTGCTTTGGTAAGAAAACGGAGGTACTGGTTATTATTTTAGGTGAGGTTGCAGTGTGTGCAGTACACAAATGCACTTGCTGATTTATTGTTTTCTAAAGGGCATTCTTGTGTTGGTAGGTTTGTACAGGTGGTTGACCTCTTCCAGATTTGTTGGATTGTATGTCATTGTACTCATTGCTGAAATCACAGACCAGCCACAGACCATGCTGATAGAGCTAAGCACTCAGCTTAGCAGTAGGTCTTAAAATGAACCACATGAAAAAGAAAAATATATATGCAGTCAGAAGATGTAGTACAAGGCTGAGTAGAAGTGGGAAGTGATGAAATTGAGGAAGTAAAGGAGTGTGTCTACATAGGGCACACAGTGAATGTGCTCTGAGATATGGATGCTGAAATCTCAAAAATGTGCTCCAAACAAAGCCAGACAATGCTGTACATGCCAGACTCTTCAATAGCACCATCCTACCTGTGCTCTTATATGCAAGTGAGATGTGGGCTACTATGAAAAAGGATAGAACATCAGTTGTCTACAACACAAAGTGGCATGGAAAGATCCATTCTAGGAATATCAGTAAGAGAGCACATTTGATATGAAATAATTTGAGAATGGAGTGGAGTGAATAATGAAAGCACAAGTTCCACTGAGCTGGACATGTCACAAGGTTCACAGACAACAAGTGGACCCATGCAGTATCCAAGAGATCAGCAAATGCCACTTGGAAGGCTTCCATGATAATGGGAAGAGGATTTGGTCAAGTAGTGGAGATAAAGAGTTTGTGCAATAAAAATAATGTGGGGTAGGTTGTCTTGCTCAAATGATCCAGAAAGTGTTAGAGACTGTGATGCCAAATTTAATGTTGTGTTTGGGAAGTTGGTATGTCAGTCATCAGTAGACGAAATGGTGCAGATATTTAAGGATGGCAAATGATGCAGCCTCTGTGTCAGCAGTGACAGTACAAGAGATGAAAGAAGTTGTGAGCATTGTAGTCCCTGAGGATGTTGACTTCAGAGAAAAGTATTTTGAAATATGTGTACTTAATCCTTTCTACTATAGGCACAAGGCCTGAAATTTTGGGTGAGTGGGCCAATCAATTAACTCGACCCCAGTACACAACTGGTACTTAGTTTATTGACCCCGAAAGAATGAAAGGCAAAGTCAACCTTGGCGGAGTTTGAACTCAGAATGTAGTGACGGGTGAAAAACTGCTAAGCATTTCGTCCAGTGTGCTAACAACTCTGCCAGTTTGCCACCTTAAATATATGTGCTTAATGAGAATAACAGATAGCCTAACAACAGATTTTAAAAGCCGTAGAAACAGTAGATAGACTAAATGGAATGAGGAAAAGAGAAACTGAACATAGAAATGAAAATGAAATAAGGAAAATGAACATCTTTGTTATTGGAGTCCTTGTTGAGAGATGAGTGATGAAGAGAATGGATTCTATATAGCTGCAGACATCACCTTTAGGAAATTGGCTGGATTAAAGTTTCTGCTCCATTGTTGGGTAAGAAATATGGAATATTTCTAAAGTTTAGGAATAGCTTCTATGTTAACAGGTGGCTGGATGCATTCAAAGTTAGACAAAAGTCAACAAATATTAGTACAAATGAGAGAAAGTTATCCAGTAGATTGTTTTAAAATTTTCTTGTTAGTGTGTATTTATGTGATTGGTATGATTATGCGGCGAGCTGGCAGAATCGTTAGCACGCCGGGCGAAATGCTTAGCGGTATTTCGTCTGCCGTTACGTTCTGAGTTCAAATTCCGCCGAGGTCGACTTTGCCTTTCATCCTTTCGGGGTCGATAAATTAAGTACCAGTTACGCACTGGGGTCGATGTAATCGACTTAATCCGTTCGTCTGTTTTTGTTTGTTCCCTCTATGTTTAGCCCCTTGTGGGCAATAACGAAATAGGTATGATTATGCCTTTCTCTCTCTCCCTGTGTGTGTGTGTGTGTGTGTGTGTGTGTACACACACACACATATTTGTTTAATGTCTGTTTTTCTATGCTAGCAAGAGTTAGATAGAGATGTACTTGAGGCAAGATTTTTTATGACTGGATACTCTTGCTATCACCAAACCTTATCTGTATTTCAAGAGAATTTTAATTCCAGAGATATTTGAGAATGCAGAGCTAGCAGATGATTTGTTGCAATGAAATATCCTAGAATCCCTTGAATGCTGTGAGCTTGGTTTCTAAAGCTGAAACCTAGACTTGAATTCACAAAAGTAAGCCTAGCAAATATAAAAGTTAGCAGGAACAAATACAGAACACTACTATCATCTGGACAATGGCCATGTTCAATATACTTAAAAGAAATTAGTAAGAATTCAATACTGTGTATTCACTGTAAATTATGGGTGTAAAATAAGCTTTAGTAGGTTCACAGGCAGAATGACTAAAAAGAAAAAACTACAGAGCTGGATGTATAGATATAGTAAGCATTAAGAAAATCCATGAAACAAATTCTTACAACTACCTAGAAGGCTTACAAAAATTTATTCACAGCTTCTGTAACCTAGGTAATCTTATGAGTAGTGGAGGTGGATATTGTAAAAGTATAGTAGCCAAAGAAAGGGTTGTAAAAGTTCAGCAAAGACTTTTCTCTCAAAATGAAGGCAGATTCCAAGGTTGTATGGTAGCAAGACATAGTAAGTGAATTTGGTGTAAAGGTTGGAAAAAATGAGCTCAATATGCTCTGTTAGATATTTTAACATGCATGAGCAATGTATTCCAAAAGAGCTGAGAGAATAAAAATGATCATCAGCAGACTCAGATCTAGTGTGCAAGATCACACATTGCATTGGTTGAGTTATGAAATAGCTATGAAGGATGAATGTTCAGTTAAAGACTGTTAAGGGATCCTAGTGGAAGGAGCTTGCAGAAGAAAAAGACATATCTACACTAAATGATCCTTATTCATTTTGGATATCACAAAGAAAATGGCAGCCTTCAATGAAAGGCCACCTGCTTGAATGTTGTTTTTCGTGTGCCACTGGCACATGTGCCAGTAAGCTGAAGCTGGTAACGATCATGCTTGAATGGTGCTTTTTACATGCCACCGGCATGGGAGTCAGTCAGCAGCTCTGGCATCGATCACGCTCGGATGGTGCTTTTAATGTTTCACTAGCACGAGTGCCAATCAGGCAGTACTGTCATTGGCCACATCAGCGATTTTAATTTCACTTGCCTCAACAGGTCTTCACAGGCAAAATTTATTGTCTAATGAACGAAGAGTACTCATAAGTGGACTGGCTATACAACACTGGCATAGACCATGGGTTATGGTCTCACTTGGCTTGTCGGGCTTCTCAAGCACAACATATCTCCAAAGGTCTTGGTCACTAGTCATTGCCTCAATGAGGCCCAATGTTCGATGGTTGTGCTTCACCACCTCATCCCAGGTCTTCCTGGGTCTACCTCTTCCACAGGCTTCATTCAATGAAGCATATTGTCTTCATTCCTTGCAAGCTTGCGCATGTCCTCAGCAGTCATGGCCCATGTTTCACTGCCATGTAGCATGGCTGTTCATACACATGCATTATACAGTCTACCTTTTACTCTGAGCGAGAGGCCCTTTGTCACCAGGTGAGGTAGGAGCTCTCTGTACTTTGCCCAGGCTATTCTTATACTAGCAGCTACACTTTCAGAGCATCCACCCCCCGCTACTGACTTGGTCACCTAGGTAATGAAAGCTATCAACTACTTTTAGTTTTTCTCCCCGGAATCTGACAGAAGTTGTTCTCTGCATATTTTCAGTGTTTATTGCTCCTGAGCATCTGCCACATACAAAAACTATCTTCCCAGTTAGCTTTCCTTTGATATTGCTGCACCTCTTATGTGTCCATAGCTTACACTGGGTACATCTTATAAAGTTTCTATCTACACCTTTTATACAGATTGAGCAGGGTCATCTACCTGAAGGGATTTGTGGTTCGTCTGCCTTCCTACTTATTAGGACTTTGGTTTCAGCTAGGTTGACTGTAAGGCCCTTCAATTCTAATCCTTGCTTCCACACCTGAAACTTTTCCTCTAGTTTTGGTAGTCACTCAGCAATTAGAGCAAGGTCATCAGCATAGAGGAGCTCCCAGGGGCATCCTGTCTTGAGTTCCTCTGTTATTGCCTGGAGGACTATGATGAATAAGAGGGGGCTGAGGACTGAACCTTGATGGACCCCTATCCCTACCTGGAATTCTTCAATGTACTTGTTGCCAACCTTCACCTTACTGACAGCATCCCTGTACATGGCTTGCACAGCTCTCACTAACCATTCATCTATCCCTAGTTTCCTCATTGACCACCAGATAAGGGATCGGGGGACCCTGTCAAAGGCTTTCTCCATGTCAATGAAAGCCAGGTACAGAGGTTTATCTTTGGCTAGGTATTTCTCCTGCAGCTGTCTTACCAGAAATATAGCATCAGTGGTGCTTTTCCCTGGCACGAACCCAAACTGCATCTCATCTAGACTGACTCTCTCCCTAATTAGTTGGGGCTATGACCCTCTCCGTGACCTGATCCAACAACTTGATACCTTTGTAATTATTTATATCTAAAGCGTCACCTTTACCTTTGTAGCAGTTGAGTATGGTGCTGCTACACAAGTCACTGGGCATGACTCTTTCACGTATCACCTGGTTGACTATACTGGTGACTAGGCTATAGCCGACACCACCAGATATTTTGAGCATCTCTGCGGTGATTCGTGATGGGCCAGGGGCTTTCCATGTCTTCACACCCTTAATTGCTTTATCTACCAAGGTACTGTCAATTCAGATAGCTGGTCCCTCTGTTGAGCCAGCATTCAGCATACTCTCCCATTCATTCACTTTATTTAGCAACCTTTCATAGTGGTGTCTCCAAACCTCTCTCTTTGCAGTCTCATTTAATGCAAGCAAACCATCATCCATGTGGACACATTTCTCTTCTATGACATCATGATTCTCTCTCACACAGTCTTGCAACACGGAATACCTCAAATCTTTGGTCCTCACGGCACAGAACTGGCAAATTTTTTCTTATCTACTTCCCCTCTGGCTAAATAAACGTGTCTCCTAGCTTTCCTTCCAGCAGTCTGATAGAATTCCCTGATACCACCATTCTTCCAGTCCTTCCAAGCCTGTTTCTTTTCCCTAATGGCCTTGTCAACAACATTGTTCCACAACCATGTTACCTTGTGTCGAGAGGGGACTTTGCACCATCCACAGATCTGGTCAGTGGCCCTCAGCAAGTTGTCCCATAGAAACCTCCAGTTGTCTTCCACATCATGTGATGCTATACCCACCTCTATTCACTCTGTAGATGTGTGTGTGTGTGTGTGTGTGTGTGTATATATATATATATATATATATATCCATACACATAAAAAAATATATATAGTTTAACCCTTTAGCATTTAAACCAGCCACATCTGGTCCAATATTATACCTGTTTTATGTTCAAATTGGCCATATTCATAAGAGAAGGGGAGATAATCTTATGAGTAAATTCTCTGAAATTGACATTCAAGAGTCAAAAGTTTTCCAAAGTTGACATGCGGTAAAATTAAAAAATGAGCTCATTGTGTAGAGCTGAGTGAACAATTGTGGACATTTGTTCCTACCTCAATAGGCAACATGAACACAATTAACCCACCTTATTTCCAGTAGCCAAAGGACTAACATATATAGAGAAAGAATGAAATAACTCAGAGTGCCCAGTGGTATGCATTTGATTTTTAAGATTATCTTCCCTTGTTCTAAGGAGCTTGTCTGAGTTACTATTTGGTAATTACAACCTCCTCTTGAGGTGATGATAATTTTAATAAATCGAGAATTTATGCTGTATTATATTTGATATACCTATATTTGTCTACATTGTTCAATTATATGCCATTGGCCCTTCAGAATTATTTTACTTAGCTTGTTTTGTTTAAAATATGTAAAGTTACTGGGCCATTAATGTGTTCTACCCTTTTATTTTGTATGTCTAAGTTCCTTGAGTACTGGGTATAAGGGAGGTAATTGTTGTGTTGATGGTGCTTTTTGAGGTGGATATATGTGTTCACAGCTATCCTCGTATACCAAAACTTTCTTTTCCTTAATGACATTCAACTTCAGAGAATTTTTGATTCTTGATATTATCTCTCTTCTTCATATGAAACTAGTTTTAATTGCTGCTTGGTTATTGTGGCACATACTCTAGAAATGGAGATAATTTTAATAAAACAAAGATTTATGTTGTATGGTATTTGATATACCAGTAGTTGTCTCTCTTTTGCACTCTCTGTTTCTCTCCATGCATACACACACATTATTACTCAGCTCCAGGAAGTGGGGCAATGCATACAGTGGATTTATATATGCTTATTTAAAAAAAATTTTTTTTATATATATCAGCATATACACATGCACACAGACACACTTCTGTTATCAAATTTAAACAACACATTGAATAATAAGCTGAAGTCACTGCTCCTCTTATCTCTTATGCATATTAAATGAGAGAGAGAGAGAGAGAGAGGGGGGGAGGGAAGCGAGTGGCGAGGAAGAGTAGATAGCTGATGCATATTAATGTTTAAAATGGCATTCTTGTGTTAGTGAGTTTTAATTGTTCTTGCTTTTTAACTATGGAAATTGAAAACAGGAGTGGCTGTGTGGTAAGTAGCTTGCTTACCAACCACATGGTTCCGGGTTCAGTCCCACTGCGTGGCACCTTGGGCAAGTGTCTTCTACTATAGCCTCGGGCCGACCAAAGACTTGTGAGTGGATTTGGTAGACGGAAACTGAAAGAAGCCCGTCGTATATATATGTATAGGGAACCCGTGGAAGAGGTAGGCCCAGGAAGACCTGGGCTGAGGTGGTGAGGCAAGACTTTCGTACATTGGGCCTCACCGAGGCGATGACTACGGACCGAGACCTTTGGAAATGGGCTGTGCGTGAGAAGACCCGGCAAGCCAAGTAAGATCGTTGCCAGTGCCCCTGGACTGGTTCTTGTGCGGGTGGCACATGAGATGCACCATTTTGAGTGTGGCCGTTGCCAGTACCGCCTGACTGGCTCCTGTAGGATTTTCGAGCGAGATCGTTGCCAGTGCCCCTGGACTGGCTTGTGCGGGTGGCACATAAAAGACACCATTTCGAGCGTGGCCGTTTTCGTGCGGGTGACACGTAAAAGCACCCACTACACTCTCTGAGTGGTTGGCGTTAGGAAGGGCATCCAGCTGTAGAAACTCTGCCAAATCAGACTGGAGCCTGGTGTTGCCATCCGGTTTCACCAGTCCTCAGTCAAATCGTCCAACCCATGCTAGCATGGAAAGCGGACGTTAAACGATGATGATGATATGTATGTGTGTCTGTGTTTGTCTCCCCCCCCCCCATCGCTTGACAACCAATGCTGGTGTGTTTACGTCCCCGTAACTTAGCGGTTCGACAAAATAGACTTACAAAGAATAAGTCCTGGGGTCGATTTGTTCGACTAAAGGTGGTGCTCCAGCATGGCCGCAGTCAAATGACTGAAACAAGTAAAAGTAAAAAAGTAAAAGATATATATATATATATATATATATATATATATATATATATATATATATATATATATATATATATATATATGTATATATATATATATACAGACACACACATTTGTATATATATACAAATGTGTGTGTATAGCAATTTAATTTATGTAATCCATTTACTGAATTTTTTTTTGTATATTTTTTATGCACTTTCTGTGTTCTTTATTAAGTTTATATCCTTTTGTAAAGATAGTATTTCACTTTCAGAGATAATCCTACTTTTTATGATTCGGGGATATTTTATTGATCAGAAAGTAAAACTTGTAACCATCGTTTTTCACTGAATGCTTATATGAGTGCCCTGGTGTCTCTAATATGTTGATTGCAATAAACTGGAGTACGGTCTGGGTTATCTCCTCTTAATCTGTTGTTCACTGCTGACTGTTGTATTGTGAGAATATGACCCTTGGTTGCGACCAATGTTAAGGATTATGTCCCTTGATTATAATAAATTCAGATGACTCAGCAGCATATTTCGTTATTTAGTAACAGAAAGAATTTAATGGAAGCGTGATGGGATTCTTGATGAAACTCTAAATTACCGATAGCCTCAAATATTGATTATTTATTGGTTAGGATAAATAATTTATCACATAAATTACGTAGAAATAAACGTTATATTGTGTCTCAAGAGTAGCCGTAAATCAAACTTCAATAAAAGACTATTCGTCGACTAGACAATGTTATAAATAGATTTGTAACAAGGTAAAAAATGAGGACAAAAAGAAATAGAATAGAGAAATTCAGGTAGACCCTTTTTACAGTGCAGCTGTGACCAGACAGATTAGATTTCTTCCCAGTGTGTTTACTCAGAAAGAACGAATGTGACCTACCTAATAACTGGCACTCCATCGGCTACAGCAGATGAGAGTGTTTCAGTAGATCCGATCAATGGAAATGCTTGTGAAATTAACGTGTAAGTGGCTGAACACTCCACAGAGAAGGTATACTCTTAATGTAGTTCTCAGGGTAATTTAGTCTGACAAGGCTGGCCCTTTGAAATACAGGTATCACTCATGCTAACTGAAGAAAATGGAACAACATGAAATAGTGTCTTGCTCAAGGACATGACGTGCCACCGGGAATTGAAATCACAACCTTACAATCGTGAGCTGAGTACCCTAGCCACTAAGCCAAGCGCCTTCACAACCTACCTAATAACGATCACTAATTAACAGATATATGGAATGTCTGTCTTAAAAGCTGTGTTTGTATGGGAGAAATAAAATATATGAGAAATAGCTTGATACTGAAAAAACTATAACTTGAGTAAGTTTCAAAGAGAAATACATTGCAATAAAAATTCCGGTTTTTTTCTGCATGTAACAGAATAAAAAATCATCATTATCATCGTTGTCATCATATTTATCATCATTTTATTGCTTTTGTTCCATGCTGGCATAAATTGGACTAATGATTATAGCCCTAGTCAGTTATCAGTAAGAGTTATTGGTTTCTTAAATGGACTGGGGACCATATTCCGTTTGTATGTTCCATTTTTAGCATAGTTTCTCTGGCTGGTAACATTGCTATCGCCAACTATTTTACAGAATGAACTAAGTGCATTTTGTTGTTGCCCCAGTGCTACAGTAATTGTTTTCCCCCGGCATTCATCACTACAGAGGCTGTCTTGTCTCTGAAAAGACTAAACAGAATCTTCTCTAAATTGTCTTCAATCACTTGTTTCTTTTCCATACAACTGAATAAGGACCTTTTCTGTCATATATCCGAGAAAGGAGGTGGTCTGCGTTTGGGCTAAAGGGTCCCACCACTGTACATTGATATGGGTTAAAGAGTTGCTCCTCTTGCTTTGGTCTATATTCTTACTACTCATAGAGCATCTTGTTAGGCTTGATGTGATGGGTAGCTATCTGGAAGTTCATAATGGTCATATAGATTACTGGATATGAAGGTTGCTTCTGTCTACTCCACCTGGGCAGCCTGGTGTAGTAAGGAGTTCTAGTATTTGCTCTAATGTTATGCTGAGATCATAGGGAAATAGAACCAAAACACAACCCATCACTTGCTATATATAAGCATAGCACCTCCTCATCGCACACACACACACACACACACACACACACACACACACACACACACACACACACACACACTGTTAGGAAAGCAAAACAATTATCTCGAGAAATTTATACTCTAGTTTTTAAATGTTAATGAAGAAAAGGATAATTTTTTAGAAAATATTTTAAATACGTGCTTTAGTTTTATTGGTATTTTGGTTTTTTAACAAAATGTGTGCAGAGATTTAACAGCCCAAGAGATAAGTGTGTTGAAATTTTATCACTGAGAATAACTACTTATACATTAAATGAAAAATATGTAGCTGAAGGTAATGTATTCTTAATTTGGAATAACAATAAGGATCAGTTATAGGTGTGACCATGGCTGTGTGGTAAGGTGGTTATTTCTCAACTATATGGTTCTGGGTTCAGTCCCACTATGTGGCACCTGCAGCAAGTATCTCTTTTTATAACTTTGAACTTACCAAATTCTTGTGAATGGATTTAATAGATGGAAACTGAAAGAAACCTGTTATATATGTGTGTGTGTTGTGTTTATCCTCTACCATTGCTTGATAAATGGTTTGATTACATTCATGTAACTTAGCAGTTTAGCAAAAGAGACTGATGGAATAAGTACTTCTCTTAACTGGGGTTGATTCATTCTACTAAAATCCTCTGAAGTAGTGATCTGACATGGCTGCAGTTCAATGACCAAAACAAATAAAATATAATTGAATTTTTGTTTGGGTAAATACAAAATTTTGGGTGTGACTGTTTTGGGGAATGATGGATGGTTTGTGGTAACTTTCTTTATGGACTGCTTGAACTTGGATAAGAGGACGGAAAGTTCAATAGGGATTCCAAAAATGTAACACTATAATGAATAAAAGGGAGTTAAGGTCAGAGATCACTGTAAATGTCTAAAGGTTTTGAAGTTCAACAAGTAATCAAATCTAATTATTTGCATATGTTTATCTACATTAGTACCAGTTATTAAAGAGGTATTGAAATTATTATGATAAGCAAAAGGGCGTTTATCATGCTAATCCTTAGAATTTTGTAATTTGATGTTGATAGATAACTGTAAGTAAACAACTAATCTTATTCTTAGTTTAGTTCTGTTTAACAAGTGAATATTGATTGAAACAAACCATTGTTATCCCAGGTGACAGTTGTTTTTATGAAAAGAATCTACTTGTTGCCTATATTTGAAGAAGAACATAATTAGCTAGACTGATTAATTAATATGGATACAGTGATTATGCAGAGTATGATATAATTCTAAACATTTAGGAAAAAACTATGTGAATTATACGTCAAAGTTTTAAATTATCAACATAATATAGACAGTGGTTTGGAGAAAGGTGTTGCTATGAATAACATAAAGTGTTTACGGCTGGTTTTGATATCTAAAGTTTCAAACTTATATACATATATTTTGTTTTGTATTTTATAACACCTGTTATCAGGAAAATAAATCTATATTTTTATTTGTTCAGCATATGACACCATTTATTATTCCATGTTTAAACAGTCATTCCTATTGTTTTCAAAATGATCTATGCCTCTAATATTTAACTAGCACTGAATGTAGTTTGTTTCTGAAAGTAAATATCTAAATCTAACATACATAGCAAATTCCTTTCAAGCCACTGCATGTTATCAAACTATATTTAAAATATCTTATTTTCAGTCAACACTGTTCTTTTGATGCATGTGTCACTTCCTACTTTTTTTTAAATAAGAAAATATCTTCTGTCATATTATCTTACAATCATTTAAAACTCCAAACACTTCTATTTTTGATTTAATTACTGTAAAAGGAAGGTTTAAATGTTACTTTAAGTAGACTCTCATGATAGTGCAAAGTCTAAAAGTTTTGATGCACAGGTAGGATTATTAGCGTTGGGGACATGAAAAAAATGATGGAAGCTATTACAGAAAGGGCAAAGCTAGTGTGTTTTGGTTACAGGTGGTTTGATGCATTCTTTTATACATGGTTTGGAGATGGGAGGGTATGGAAGAGGGATGAGAATGGTTTGATGCAGTCACTTATGCATAGGCCTAACGAAAGATGAGGGGATTAAAGAGTTGAGGATGGTATAGTTAGCACAGGTGGTGGAGAAATAAGATATGAGTGGTACAAAGATGGATGAAAGTGATATGGGGAGAGGGGAACGGTAGGTAGAGATGAGAGGTAGGGGTCAAAGATGCAAGGCAGGAGGCAGCAAATGTAAGCTTGGGAGGTACAAAATATCCCAACCCCTAAAGACTACCTTCATTTTGATGTACATTTTGCTGTGAGTAGTTGGGGGTCTTCTACAGTACTGTATGTTGTCAATTAGTATGGTCCTTTGTCATCTCCTTTGTGAGATGCAGCATCTTCAAATCAGTCATTAACACTTCATCTCAAGTCTTCCTCTTCCATAGGTTCTACTAACTTGGTGCTTGGTGTTTCCTTATGCAGCAGCCATCCTGTATATGCCTCAGTTACCCATACCAGTGTAACCTTATCTCTCATACACTACAACCAATTCCTCTTATGCCCAGTTTTTCTCTCACCTTATTTGTACACTGATGTTCATACACACTAACATTACACATACATCAAAGTGTGTTTCCTTCATTTCTGTCTACTCTTTGCAAGTCTTCTGCATTCAGAACCCATGTCTCATTACTATGCAGCATTGTATTTCTAACAGAAGCATCATACAATCTGCCTTTCACTTTGAGTATTGCCTGCAGAAATAATAGCTTCCTGAACTTTTTCCAACCTGATCATATCCTACCTACTACACCTTTTGAACAATCACTTTCCCTGTTAATCTTGTCTCCTAAATAATATCTATAAGCATCCATATGCGAGAGACGTTCAAAAAGTACCTAACTTAGTTTTTCTCAGTGCAAAATTCTTTGAATGAGAGGTGAAGCACACCCTTCCTCTGCATGCATAAAAATTTCTATGCCTGTAGGCCATGTCAGTTCCTGGCTATTACAACCAGAATGCAGACGTATAGAGCACTCTCACTGGATGTTCATTTTCCTGCAAGATGACTTAATGCATTGAGTAGAGACCATAAATCCATATCTCATTATCAGTGATGATGGTCTTTGTGAAGTCTGGGTCATAGCTTGCACAGTCCAGTATGTTTAGTCCATTATCACTGAAGATTTGGTTAAGAGATGCAAGTCTGCCAAGTTTGTGCCAAAACTGCTTTCAGCTGACCAAAAAGATACTTGGGTTTCAGTTGCACAAGATCTTCTTGATTGCATTGAGAACAATGAAACCATTTTGAAAACCTTGTGTAGGCCTCTGAGCAGGTATCACCAAGCTTTTGGCAAAATTTGATGCAGATTCTCTGCTCAACTTTCTCTGTCATGGTCAATGTGGTGATCACACGCTACACAAGTTACTTCCAAGCACCGCTGTAAACAGCGGAAGTGAGCTAGAATGTTAAAACTTAGTGCGCATGTACAGCAGAGTTCAAGGTCAATCTGCACCCAGTAGCTTAATTCTGCATGCTTTAGCTTCATTACTATAGCAACAGTCTGGATTGTTATTGATCAGTCTACATAAATATTGGCAGATGCAGACATGACCATGTGGTTAAGAAGCTCAGTTTGCAACCACGTAGCTTTGGGTTGAGTCTCAGCATGTGAAACTTTGGGTAAGTGTCTTCTACTATAGCCTTGAGTTGCCTGGTGTCTGTCTTGTGAATGAATTTGGCAGATAGAAGATAGAAATTGTGTGGAAGTCCACTCAATTTCCATCAATATATATATATGTGTATGTGTGTGTGTTATAATTGGTTCCTTGTTCACTTGTATGTTGTTGTCGGCATTGTAATATTCTTGTCGCCACTATTTATGTTGTGGTGGTATTCCGTGTCTTATTATCTTTGACTTGTCTATTGTGCTATCGCTGATAGCTCCATTAGACAATGACTTTGAAACATCTACCTTGACAGTAACTTGAACTCATATATATCACGTAACTGGCACTGACTCCAACTGAGAACTTGTATAATGACTCTACTACTACTGTCCCCTTACAACGACTGACTGTCTGACTTTATAGTGGCTTTATACCACTGTCACATGGGAAGGAGTGTACCATTTTCAATACAACATATCCCCTTTTATTTATTTTTTTTCCTTGTGAAGCAAGTAATTTTATTTTACTTTATTCACCCCCTCCTCTTTTTTTAACTTTTTTATTTTGCATAAACCATCAGAGCTGCCCAGTTTGAATTATTGACTTTTTCAGTTATACTTAGACCTTCTAGTCTTTCCAGCTCTTTATTGATGTGGTCTAACGCCACAAACGGCACGTTCCATTGGGTCTAAAAACAGGTTTTGCCTTTTCTTTTATCATGGTCCTTACTTGTGTTTTAATGCAATAGCCTAATCCTTCCAACAAAACATTTGGAAACAATTTTTAAATTTTTTTGTCTCAGTTGTTCAACTTCACTTGAACTTTTAACCGTGCTGACTACATTTTCACAGAGAGCACTAATGGGGGGTATCCCAAATTTTAAGTAACTCCATGCATTCTGTGCCAAATAGGTTTAGTGATTTTTTTCAACTCCTAAATGATTGTTCTTTTCATTTCACCTCGAAAAGTTACGTTGCAAATATATTTGCCAATGAAATATTTCTTCCCTGTAACACCTTATTCTATGTTATTTGATTTAATTAACTTTGGCTTACTGATTTGGCACCATGTTTCTTCATTTATGATAGTGATGTCACTACCTATATCTAATTGCATTTTGACACTAATGGTTTTGATTCTCACCTTGATGAATTTTCTGTTCTATGTACAAACTTTTTTACTCAGATGACAGACTATTTTTTCTTGTTTGGTCTAATATTTTGTCATCTTAGTTCTGCAGTGCAATTTAATGTGTCCTGTGTTCCCACAATGAAAACATTTTGCTTTTTTGAACAGACCCTCTTTTCTCAGGTGCCTACCATCGCATGCCATACATGGGTTTATCTCCTGTTGTATATCGTGATTTTGTGAAACACTTTATCCTCTTCCGACTCTTCCACACTGGTTTTATCTGTAAACAATCTTTGTGTTGGATTTCTTCTGTGTCATGCCTTACTTTTAATGTCAGAAGAATATGCTCTTTTGACAATTTCTGAAGAGTTATATCCTGGTTCATTTCCAGCTTTGTGAGAATTTTCATTCTGACTTCTTCGTCCATTTTAGCAGTAAGTCCCTGAACAAAAATCAGGCACTTGAATGAGTCTGGAGTTAGTTTATCCAGTTTAAATCTCTTGCACTCTCTGTTCACTCTACTGCATATGTGGTAAAGTCTTCATCATCACTTTTCTCTGTGTTCAAACACTTCCAATGTGTGTCTGAAATTTATGTCAGAAACTTTTTTAGGCGATATAGAATAACAGTATTTCTCATGCTCTATTATCACCAGTTTTCTCAGAATTAAATGCGTTTTCATTACGTCCGTCCAGTCTTGGCATTCTTTTTTGAAAAATTTGTCCAAACCTTTGGTAATATGCCTTGAAGGTAACCCCTTCTTCTGGGTCACATTTAAATTCATTTACTGAATTTGCTACATGATCTAGCAGAAACGTATTTTCTGGTTTTGTTACCAACTCCATTAGTTGTAGCATTTGTTGCTGTAACATTTGTTGTTGTTCTTGTTCTTTGAGTTGTTGCTGTTTTTGCAACTCAACTAGACCCTCTAATAAGTTTTCCATAATTTTATGGATTTTTTCTAAAATATGTACCACAAAAATGTCTGTTACTCCTCTGTTGAATTTTTAATTTCTCCACATGAAAATTTTTTCAACATCATCTGCATGAATTGTTTATCTACTTGTGAAAAAAACTTTTTTTTTCAACATTGTCCACATGAATTGTTTATATCCTTGTCGCCACTGTTATGTTGTGGTGGTATTCCACGTCTTATTATCTTTGACTTTTCTATTGTGCTATCACTGATAGTTCCACAAGACAATGACTTTGAAATGTCTACCTTGATGGTAACTTGAACTTGTATATATCACGTAACTGGCACTAACTCCAACTGAGAACTCGTACGACTCTACTACTACTGATCCCCTACAACGACTGACTGTCTAACTTTATAGTGGCTATCACACAGGAAGGGATGTATCATTTTTACTACAACAGTGTGTGTAAAAATATTTCAGTCCCCAACAATTATTGATATTTTACAAAGATCAGACGAGGCCCACAATATTGCTCTAAAATGTTGGATAGTGCAACTGTTGTCCACGTAGGGACCCTAAATCACATGCACAAAAGCATTCACACATGCACATGCACAACTGATTGACATAAAATCACTAACAAATAGGCTGCAGCTACTGACCAACGGTCATGTTGTCTCCTCTCTCTACTTTTTCTACCTCTACTTTAATAACTGTTGCTTATTGGAACCAGTTGAGTTCATGCCACCACCACTTAAGCACTCCAGTTCCACTTGTGTCCCCTCTTACTCCTTTCTCCACCTTGTTGTCTCACATTAATCTTTATGAACAGTCCTTCTTTCCCAGAATGTCAGCTCTGTAGAATTCTCTTCTTGCTCATATGTTTCCTACAGATGGTTTTGTAGAAAGGCTCAATAGGAGCATTAATAGTATCAATCTCACCTGTTTAGGAGAGTTTGGCCCACTCTGTATTAATAGATGTATTTTTTAGCTGCAGTAAGAGAAGCAGCTCCCGTAACCTTGAGTATCATTTCATAATGGTGAGCGTTTCTTTCTCTTTGAAGGATTTTTTGCAGACATCAGTTCAGAGCTGGCATCAGTAAGGTCATGTGGTCTCCATCTTGGTTACCAAATGTGAAAAGACGCCTCCATATTCATGATTGTAAGAGAAATTTACCAAAGAATTATTGAAAATGTTTAGAATTTTCTTGTTTTCACTTATATTTGTCAAGTGGAGTAATTCTGTTTTTGTTTTGATTCTGAGTTCTGCTTGTTTATTGTATTTGGAAAGTACTCTAGTCTAACTAATGTTTATAAGATTATCTGTTGTTTTTTATCCTAAAAACACTTGAAACTTTAAATTATTGTTTAGTGAAACAATAGTACCTTGTCTAATATTGTAAGTGCTGATTTTCCGGTTTTAAGCTTCAGTGCTTGGAACAACAATCACAGCCAGAATAGTTTGAACTATAATTGTTCAACTAATAATAACAACACTGAGCACCAATAAAAAACAGTTACAATATAAGCAATAACTGAACTATAAGCAGCAGCAACAAGTGTAGACTTGTGATTTGTCAATATTGTTATATATTGTTTTATATTGATAACAATATCAATATAAAAAGCAACAACATCAACGGCAACAACTGAAGTGGACCTCAATAACAATATCGAACAAAAAAAAAGAGAAAAATAGAACAGAATAAATAATTATAGATCACATATTTAAGAAAGAAGTAAAAACATGATTCTGTAATATTTATGGATATCATTTTAGGTGCCAATGATGTAAGAAATGTAGTTCCAATTAAGAGTTGATTGTTGATTGTGAAATTAATCTGGTAAGAACTTATAGCTGCTCTACAATCTTTGCCTCACTGCCACTTTAGTTTTGTGCTTCTTTCAATGCTGTGGCTCTTTCTTTACTTTTATATAATACATTCAATAAAATTACAAAAATGAATGTGATTAAATCATATATCTTATAGATATATTGCATGTAATTGTGATTTTTCTTAATTTTTTTCTTGATTTGGACAATTTATTATACACTTTCTTTCTACTATTGCTGTCAACATTTTCCTTGTTGTTGCCATAGTTGTCATTGGTGGCAATAGCAACGGTGTTGGCTGTGTTGATGTTGACGTTGATTATCAACAATGCTTTAATGTCTGTGCTTTTTTGAGACTCCAATGGCTTAAGATATCTTTATTGTATTTGTCTTCTCTTCTGTGAGACTCAGCTTTCTGAGATCTGGCCTCACCATGTTTCTCTGTGTCTTTATTGGTCATTCAACCTACAGCACCCGAGACATTTTCACTCAGTGCTCATCATTTATTCGCACATTCAAATTACATGTCTATACCAGTACAGTCATCCTTTAGTACACTTTAGATGTTACCTTTAATGCCCAACCACCATGTCAGCTCAAATGTATGTCACCTTTCATGAAGAATAACATTAAACATTCAGTAATTGATCTAGCCTCATTTCTCCCTGTGTTTAACAAATTTTTGACATCATTGCTAATGGTATACTATCATGCAGTCCTCCACTATTCATGCATGGTTCCTTCAGTTTACTTTATGCCCTGACATCAGAGGCATTAGTTCTCTGGATTTCTTCCATTTCTTCCATTCCTTGCTCTAGCAACTATTCTTTTGTTACATGCACCTCCTTCTCTAACTAAGAGAAACAGATTGATCCAATTTGGAACCATCTACATGATGATAAAAACTGAAATTCCCCTCAAATCCCACCTACAATCTTAAAAGAAGTAAAGACACTTTGAATAATGTACTTTATAGTACACTATCCCTAGAAAAGCATGGGATGGTCATAACTAGAATGCTTTTCATTATAGGTTGTCTTGATCAGAGCCAACTTAGGGCTAAATAACATCAACAGCAATAACAACCACAAGAACAACAACTGCAGCAACAGCAACAACAACACCAGCTAATACCTGTTGAACTGTCTAAGCATTACTATTACTTACTACTCCTGTACATCTCATATTTGAAGCTTTGTTTCTCTGTCAGACTGCCAACAGTCTCACTGTACCACTTGTGTACTCATTGTCTGCAGTGGGTACATAGTACAATTTTTGTTTCCTTATTCAATTCTTATCTATTAAGTAACACCATTTTCCATATGACATTAAGATTTTGCCCTATCACTTAGTAAACTAGCACACTGGCTTTCAGTATATAAAAGTTCCAATGATTGATCACTTCTAAAGTTTGACAGTTGCTGTTACTGCAGTAGATATGATGGTAAATGGTGATGATTAAAAAACAATGAAATAGGATAAAAATATACAAGTATTAAAATGTATGGATAAATTTATTGGAGCTAAGTATCTAGATGATATAAAATTTAAGAATAAACAAACTTTTAAATCAGTTCAAATATGTTCTGGACGTATGGCCATTTTAGTACTATGAAATGGTTTACATATTCGTCTTCTGTAACATTGTTGTTTTCACTCACATGTTCATGTAAATGTGTTCTTTGATTCTTGATCCATTGCAAAACTCAATTGCCTTGTTTAGATCTTGCAACATCAATACAACACATCCTTTTTGCAAGATCATTGTGTGGAGTAAACTTCAATATATTTGTGGCTGTTTTGAAACTTCACTGGATAATTTGTAAATATTGTCTTTATTATCACTTGGAATCAATACTATTGTAAGTGACCATTTTTCCATCAAATATGTTAGTAACATTTTTTGTTTAAAAAAATCAAGAACCGCATTGGTTGAGATAGTATTTGCACAGTCTGTGAAGTTGGAGAGATCCAAAAAGTTGTCAAAAATCTTGATTTATCATTTCATATTCCTTTTACTTAAAAAACATTAGTTGAAAGCTCAGTCTTGTCAACTGAATACAGTTTTTCCTCAATTTGCAAACAACAGCATTATATACATATTTCAACATTCATTATGATTTGTTCTAACAAACAGAGTTATAGTCTTGAATTATTTTTGCAATTGTGCTATTAATAATAATACTGTATCTCAGTCAATGGAAACTAGAATATGAAAAGTTGAGTGAGCTCTGGAACCTCTTTTATAGAAGGTGTCATTTAAGTGTCAAAAGCATTGCTCTTACATTGTTATTGACAATGTCTGAAGGTGATTGCAAAATTCTGATGCATGTGGTACAAACAAATCAGAGAGGAATTGATGAAAAAATATTTCATTTCAGAGATGGGAAACTTGAAAAGTGATCTTCTGCTATAGACACCTTCTGAGTTTGAAGCTATCAAAATTGATTTGAAGTTTCATAAAACAATAACTCTGAAATGAAAAGATTTCAAATTTGAGGTGAAAAACAAATTTAAAATTCACAATTGTCATTCATGTCTCTATCAAATCCATCATCAGACTTGATAAGGCCCATAAAGGTAACTCCTTTTATATTTGACTCTGCTGTCCACAAAATGTTTCATCTGAAATGAGCATGTCACTGATTTGTGTAATAAAAATACATGCTGATATCTCTCAATGTTTTGAAGGCTGACAAAATACATTTTTCCAATTTATATTTTCTCTTTGTGCAAGAATATTTTGTAATATAAATTTTGTTTCCTTATTTTATAATATAAATTTTGTTTCCTTATTTTATAACTCATATTAATTATTGAGAGAACTAGTCTCAGTGTGATATCAAAGAACTGGCAGAAAGATAGCTTCAGACAGTGCAATATGATGGCCTCTACTTTGAATGCTACACTACTTTTGTTGTAACTTGTTGAATAAAGTAAACAAGAGACCAAAATATTGCAAAACTTTTGACTCAACACATTATAATTAATCCCTGATAAAAATTACTAAAAGAATTATCATTGACTAGCTTTATGTGTTACACATAAACAAAAACACAGTTAACATTCTATTATTACATTCCTCAATGGTAGTGAAGTTTCCTATGAATCATAATACATGTTTGTCTAATATTATAACTTGTTTGACTCAATACTTTTTTATCATGTCACTATGTAGACAGTTATTTGCAGTATCTGGATTTAAGTAGGTGTGGGATAAAAAAAAAAGATTTTGTGAAAACATACATATTTTACAATTTAAGTGATTTTTAAGCTGGTAACGTAGTAACAAGAAATGTTATTGATTTCTTGCATTGATACAGGTTCACAAATTGGTAGTGGAGAGGAAAAGTTAGTTGAAATGTCTACAGTGTATTACTAATGCTTATTGTGTTGCTCCTGAAATGATGACAGGTGAAATTGACTAGGGGTGTAGCAGGATGTATGGCAAAAGATGTTGAGGTAGCAGAAGAAATAAGCATGTGGACGACATCAAAGTAAAACAATGGGAAAGCATTGGATTGTGGTTTAAATAATTTATTTTAATCAACACTTGCATTTACATGTATACACAAGGAAATCCACTACATGACATTACCAACTTGCTTCAAGTTGGCGAAGTAAAAATTTATCAGGAGAAATACTGTGTCAATGTGATGAGGTAGAACTGGGCATGTTTTGTGTGTGTGTGTGTGTGTGTGTGTGTGTGTGTGTGCATTGGTCATTTGGTTGTGTCTGTTTATGTTCTGTGACTGTTACTGTGTTACATCGTTCATGCTGAATATGTGGCTCTCTGTTGTCTGCTGTCTCTTGATCGTTTACCTGTTGATGGCTATCTGCCTATCTGTCATGTGCTTGACTGTATTTATAATGGTCATCCCAGCTAGAAAGACAGGCATACCACAGGAGTAATGTCTACCTATGTAGGTAGCTTCCTTCCATGACACAGCTCAGGTCGGAGATTGAAGAGAAATCCATCCATCACTTTTTGACAGGACAAAGAAATTTCTTTTGTGCCTGTTTGGCCAGTGGTGGATCAGACATGCGAGAATCTTTAGATTCAGTTTCGAATCTCAGCTCGGATAAAGGAAGTGTTAATTTTTACAGGAGCATTTCAATTGCAAACACACTGGAAACTGTGACATTTGTCACTTAATCAACCCCCACCATCTTTCAGGAAACATTATTATAGTGAAATAAGGGTGGTGCAAATGAATGAACCAGCTGAAGGCAGGGCTATTTGCATACCAGTACTTAGTTTTGACTTAGTAAACATGGAGTTCAACTCCCATTGCAGTAAAATGATATTTCCTTCAAGTCTGGATGGTGGTAGGTATCAATGAAACAAGTACCATTAATATATAAGCTAAGGACAATAACTCAAGCAGATCATCAGCATGAATTTGGTCAGATAGGTGAAGGAGCAATGTATTCTGTTGCTTTTTATTTGTTTCAGTCATTGGATTGTGGCTTTGAATGATTTAGATGAACAAATTGACTCCAGTACATATTCTGTAAGTCTGGTAGTTATTCTTTTAGTCCTTTTTTGCTGACTGGTAAGTTACAAGGATATAAACAAACTAACACCAGTTGTCAAGTAACGGCAAGGAATGGGGAGAAACAAACACACAAACATATCTGCCTGTCTACCTATCTATACACACATGGAAGACTCCAGCATAATTTCTCACTGTAATTAAGAAGCTTGGACAAGTGTCTTCTACTATAGTCCCAGGCAATTCAATGCATCGCGAGTGAATTTGATTTATAGCCACTGTGTGGATGCCTGTTGTATATGTATCTAAATATGTATGTATGTCTAACGACAGAATTTAATGATGATGTTTGCATTAGATGAAATTATTGAAGAACAATGTATAACATTATTTACATTTGACGGATATTTGTCCTCATCTTGTTTGTTGTTAACACAACACTTTGGCTAATATACCCTCCAACCTTCATCAGGTGTCTTGGGGAAATTTTGAACCTGGGTTCTCATTCTAAAGGTATTTTTCATTGTTATTATTATTATTATTATTATTATTATTATTATTATTATTATTATTATTATTATTAAGGTCACTGCCTGGAATTGAACTTGGAATCTTTTTCATACATCTGATCGATGTGAATTCTTTTTCAATCTTCATTAACAGGTTGTGTTTCCAGCTTGGTGTTCCTGAAAATCGAAATGTTTGACTTTCTGAGCAAGATTTTACTGTTCAGTTGAAGACGTTAAATCAAAGTACCATACACAACTTCATACTTTCATTACTATTTAGTGAGTATTCTTTGTGTTCTTAAGAATGTCCGTTTGAGTGGTCCTAGGACAAAGAGTCCATTTTATTCTTTTTAATACTAAGGAATGGTCTTTCATGAGAATATTTCTTTTCTAAGTTACATAGCTCAAATTATTTGTTTAATGTTGCTATATATCTTGTAATCTAAATAATCTTTAAATCTAAATAACCACTATGCCTTATGCCTGTGGTGAGTAGCTTGTGTTTTAACAATTTTGACAATTTAATTAGGTCAACTGAGAACAATAGGAAATCTATCCCCATACCTGAGGTCAGCTTCTTCTCATTAACTTCTAAGTGTAGAAGGAGAAATATGGATTTGGTTTCAAATCTAGCTTACTGATACTGTAGCTGTTTGCCACAAATATATATACATATATGAACTTTCCTTGTTTCCCACGAAGAGCTCCGCTCGAAACGTCATACTCTCTCTCTTTCCTTTCCCGAGCATCTAGTAACACTATCCGTATCACGTCCTCACGTTGTTGTTTTTTGTTATTGTTTTTTGTCTTTTTTTGAACCTATATATATATATATATATATATATATATATATATATATATATATATATATATATATATTAAACTGATACACCTGTTTGTTGTTTATACACCTGTCTTTGTCTTTTGTGTCTTTTTTCTTTTGTAAATTCCAACTATATATATATATATATATATATATATATATATATATATATACATAATTTAGAGAAAAACCACTATTAAATAATTCAATAATGAAGAATGTAATTCATACTCTCTAGATTCTAAAAATCAATAAAGTACATGAAAAAATAACCATTTACTAGTTATTCTTTTATGTACTTTATTGATTTTTAGAATAACGCTTTTATGATATATTTATTTTCTAGAAGGTATGAATTACATTCTTCATTATTGAATTATTTAATAGTGGGTTTTCTCTAAATTATATACACATATTTTATATTGGGAAATTTGGTTTAGTTTTGCTAAATTGAATGTTTCCCTGTAAGTTTTGGATTTTATTCCCTAATATTATAATATATATATTCTCTTATTCTTTTATATGTTTCAGTCCAATGACTGTGGCCATGCTGAGGCAGTCAGAATTTTCGATAATTCTTTATCAGCACTTTCATCCATTCAGTAGGACTCTTCAGATATGCAGAGAAAATTTCTTTAGCCTTTTATACAAATGGAAAAGAGGATGTTGTTTCCTTTTGTTTTGAAAAGGCAAAAGAGAAAAAAGGAAGGAAGGGAGGAGAGGGACTGAGAGAGGAAGACAAAGAGACAGGAAAGCAGAAGAAAGCATGTATTTTGGGATGGTCTTTGACTAATACATGGATGATGCTAAATGAAATTTCAAGAATTTTGTGAATTTTGTTTTTTGGAGAAAGGGAGAAAGAGAAAAAAAAACGGGAAGAAGGATAAGAAAGAGAAAGAAAAGGAAAAAGAAAAATGAAAGTGAAAGAGAGACAGAGAGAAAGAGGCTTCTTTTCAATTATATTGTATCTATGTGGCCAACTTGTTGAAATTTAATTACACTTCAAGATGTCATTGTGATTCAGTCATTGTTTTTGAAAGCATCTCTTTCTCTCTCCCTCTTCTTCTCTTATTATGTACCTACTAACATGTTTGTAAATAAACACATTACATTTTGAGGATGGAAAAAGTGATATATATATATATGTTAATAGGTACATAATAAGAGAAGAGGAGGGAGAGAGAAAGAGATGCTTATATATATATATATATATATATATATATATATATAGGTAAATGATAGGATTGCTTCAAAACAATGGCTAACTAGCCCAACCGAATTGCTTCTTGTATTTTGTTGCTCCATTTTCCACATAAATATATATATATATATATATACATAATATACATATATATATACATATATATATATATATGCGAGTAAAAATAAATACAAAAAGGGGGGGGGGTTCTGTATGATTGTGTATAGAGGAATATATTATTTTGTTTAAAAGAGTTCCAACACTGTCTGTTTTTTATGTTTTATTTATATTCCTGCAAAACCAATGTGGGATATAGAATATGGAATATACAATATATAATATAAAATAAAAATGGATGGTACTATGAAATAAAGTATTGAATGTCTTATTGAATATATGGAATATGTCTTATTGAATAGATGAAATATTGAGTGTTCAATATAAAGGATTAAATATATAAATATACATATATATATATACACACACACACATATAAACAATAGGCTTCCACACAATTTCTGTCTACCAAATTTACTTATAAAGCATTGGTCAGCTCAAGGCTATAGTAGAGGTACTCAGGGTACCATGCAGGAGAACTGTACACAAAATCATATGGTTTCAAAGTGAGCTTCTTAACTGCACAGTCATGCCTGTGCATTTGTTTGCATCTGTGTCATCTCTTACAGAGCATGAAAAATTTTCATCTACTTCTCTCAACGATGGTTCTAATTATCTAATTGAGACAAATTGATTTGCTTTTCTTTTTTGTTAGTTGTCCTGTGTCCATGAACAATCTACTTTGAAGCAATAATTGATGTCATCAACATTTGCTTATATGAAACTGTTTTGCTAATTTCAAAAAAGTGTTTATAGCTCCTTAGAGATTTCTTCTGATTAATTTTCCAGTTGAAGACATTTTACAGCCACTGGTGGTAGTTCTGTGATTATAAAATATTGTGCACAAATATAAATCAATGTTAGTAATTTCAGGATGTTAATATTTAAATGTCTGCTTTATTCTTTGAATTGGTCTTTCTCCTATGTCATTCATTTTGAGACAATATGTTAATTCTAATTCATTGTAATCAATTAAGTTAAGGTATAAGTAAGAAACAAAATTCAGCAACATTTTCAGAGAGTAGTGTTTGAACCACCAAATATCAAAAATACTTTGAACCAATCTTTCCTTAACTGTTCAAACACATTTAGAACAATAGAAAGCTTCTTGAAAAGAAGTCCAACAATTATGGAAATCTTTCCAATATCTTTTTCATACACCTGATCGATGTGAATTCTTTTTCAATCTTTATTAACAGGTTGTGTTTCCAGCTTGGTGTTCCTGAAAATTGAAATGTTTGACTTTCTGAGCAAGATTTTACTGTTCAGTTGAAGACATTAAATCAAAGTACCATACACAACTTCATACTTTCATTACTATTTAGTGAGTATTCTTTGTGTTCTTCAGAATGTCCGTTTGAGTGGTCCTAGGACAAAGAGTCCATTTTATTCTTTTTAATACTAAGGAATGGTCTTTCATGAGAATATTTCTTTTCTAAGTTACATAGCTCAAATTATTTGTTTAATGTTGCTATATATCTTGTAATCTAAATAATCTTTAACTAAGTCAAGAAAATCATGTCTGAGATGTTCACATGAATTATCACTATTTAGTAAGGGAATGGGGAAAAAAAAATTCTGAATTATTTGCATTTGTGTCAAATCTAGAAAGTGTATCAGTATTATTGATTTACCTGTTTTATTGCAAAATCATACTGTGACATAATTAAGCTCTAACGAACAATCTTTTATGAAGATTTCTATGATATATCAAGGTCCTTTGAAGAAAATGATGTTTTAGAGGTTGATATTCCATGATTAAAGAGATGTGAGTGCCAATTGTTCAGTGCATCAAGTTAATGCATAAGTTTATCAATATCACATTGTTGAGTTCTATTAAATCTATGACTAATGAATTCTACAGAATGACCTTTTGAGATATCATTTCCATTATTGATTTTTGGGATGTAACTACTGTCAGTATATAATATTTTTCTGTTGAGACTGGTTGATTAATGGGAGTTTTTGTAAATAATGATTTTAGCTGCGAAAATGACTCATTTTGCTCATTCTTCCAATAAAAATTTAATTCTTGTATAGTTATTAAAGGTTCAGTCTTACTGTAAAATTCACAATAAATCATCTATAGTAATTCATAAATCTAATAAATTTTTCTAGTTATACTGCATTCTAAATCCGTTTCAGTAAACTTATCCTTTCAATCAATGATTCTGATAGCATAACACCAATTGATGATTTATTCATTCCCTTCAAAGTGCAGCTGACTGATGATATAAAAAGTTTTTATTTTAATGGAATTGGCAGCACTCAGTTTACGAAGAATGACACTTTCTTTTTCTTTTGCTGTAATTGCATTTCTAAATTCACAACTAATAAAATATTTTCTTACTATACTCAAACACCTTGAATATCTTTTAAAGCATTCTCCATTGAAACAGGCCATTGAGACTTTTTAAGACCTATCTGCAAATAGTTCATTAGATATATGATATTAAATACACTGATACCACATTTCTCCTTTTTCAGAAAATGAAATTTGCTAGTATGCATTTTTAGGTCAATTTTGGAAAACTTTGTTCCCTTTACTCTACAAGATATAGACTCAATAGTTGGTAAAAGGAGAAAATATTTGTCAATATTTGCTTTGTAGTGGACTTTGAAATCTGCATGCATTCTAAACAACTCTCCATTATTTTTTTATCCAACTACAAATGAAATACACCTAATGACATTCCAATCACAAGGTTATATTATACCAAAACTCCTGAGATGACTTAATTCTCTTTTAATTTCCAATTGTAAATGAAAAGATACTTTACAAACGGCTATTATCTTATTATACTCAATATTTCTACATGTAACATTAGCTACATAACCCATCATAATGGGTAGACAACTATTAGTGCCAAACAATTAAACAAAAATATACCCTGATATAAAATGACCCTTCTACATCATCTAAAGTCATATGAAAAATGGGTGGCCACAAAATCCTGCTTCATAACTTCATTATTGTATGAAAAATTAGCAATTATAGTTCCTTTCACCTTCAGTGATGAACCTTTAAAGAATGTTAAAGTTTTGACTAATGTTGAACAGTATCGTATTAATCTTTATTGATCTTATCAATGAAGCAGTGTGTAACAGATGAACAAGACCTGTTACTATCTGTTTTCATTCAAACTGAAATAGAATATAAATTGTAGTGTATTTCTTTTGCCTTATTAAAATATATATTGTTGACACTGAGCATGAAGACAGCAATGTCTTCACATGGAACTTTGTTGATGCTATAGGGTAGCACAAACCAACACCATTTAGTAAAGTTACCCAGTTTTCTATGCTTATGACATTTTAATTGGAAGTTTGGGTATTTCCTTCAATTATGTCTTTAGTCACTATTATAACAGTTGATAAACACATACTTTAGCTGATGTTGTGACTGAGGAAGCTTATTGTAATTGATATTAACAAATTTTCTTCATCAATAGTTGTCTTGAGGGAAAGTACTTGTAGCAGAAGTGATTTATACTGTCATTATTTATGAGAAGTTTTATTTGTTTTGACTCAACTAGGCTTAAATACTGGGATATGGGCTCTGGAGCCCTTTTCGTTCCAGCAGGTCACATGACATTATGATTAAATGAACCTGTTGTTTGTATTGGTTGATTTTCAGCTGTCCAGTCACCAGCTCCTAGGAGCTTATTATTCTCTATCAAGACGCAGTTCTTGACTACTCTAGGTCTTTGACACACACCACTGACCACACACAACTCCGTCTCTAGCAATGATGTATCTGACACCATCCAGTCTCCACTTTCATTTTCTCCACCAGATGCCTGCCTACATTGTTGCTGTATGAAGACCACCCGATCAACAGACCAACGGTTGCCTCTACACCACCACCTAACAGGACATCAACTATGTCTACAAGATCAACAGTCCAGCCTAACCATGAAGTCTCTCACACATCTTTGTTGTAACTTGTTATGTTATTTTATTTCATGTATGGCAATCATTGTATTTTATAACAGAGAATAAATTGTCGCTTACCAGTTCATTTCATCTCAAGTCGTATATCCTTTCCACATTTTCCTTATTTACAATCTACATTATATACTAAAGTGATTGTATAAATCAAGAAATGTATTTGCCCAGATTTGGGCTGACATTTTCACACAAATGAATGAAGTTAAATTTTCATTGCCAAGGTAAGCAACTAACAGTTTTTGCTGCTTATGATAAAATACAAGGTTTCAAAAGGATATTAAAATTTTGGAAAACTTGAATACAAACCAGTCATCTTGACAGTTTCCCAGGTTTTAAAAATATTTCCCATGAGCTAGAAGTGACATTAATGCAAATGATCTAAAGCTTTTTAATAACATGCCATTAATAAATGGAAGATCTTTATAATTCAGTAAGTAAATACTTTCTAAATGATCAGAGTATTATGCTATAAAATGAATGTTGGATTACAGATCAGTTCAATGTGGGAGGAAGACCACTGAATTTAGGTGTAGTGAAGAATGGAAAATTTATTGACTTTCACTCTAGATTCCATTTTCAAGCATTTAAAATTTGAGAATTTTGATGAACAATATTCACAACAATCAGAAAATGCTATTAAAGCACTTCTTTTGAATTATTAACGCGAAGTACGATTTTCAGCATGCACAGAAATAAGTAGTAAATAACTGAATGCTGCTGCAAATATAAGAATCCAGCTGCTTGTCATTAATCAGAGATTTGTGAGAAAATGATAGTGTCACTCTTCTTGATGACTTTTCTCTCTTTTCCTCTTCCTTCCAGAATGCACATATTCTTAAAAATAAATATAGTTTCTTGTGATGTTAATAATAAAAACACTACATACTCTTAATATATATTACTTTTAGGGCAGTGAGCTGGCAGAATCGTTAGCACATTGGGCGAAATGCTTGTTAGTATTTCGTCTGCTGGTATGTTCTGAGTTCAAACTCTGCTGAGGTCAACTTTGCTTTTCATCCTTTCAGGGTCGATTAAATAAGTACCAGTTATGCACTGAAGTCGATGTAATTGACATAAACCCTTTGTCTGTCCTTGTTTGTCCCCTCTGTGTGGAATCCCCTGTGGGCAATAAAGAAATAAATATATACTACCCTTCCAAGCTATAATGTAAATTTACCAGTAACTAATAGAAACATTAAATTTATTAAATAGGAACTAATAAAAGTATACTTGTAATTAACTATTACTATAAAACTCGATTAAAGCTAAATTTAAAAGATAATAAAACTACAAAGTATTAACACATGTTTTTTCAAACCACATGGTTCCATTACTTCTACAACTTAAAAGATTATCTAAACTATAGATGACACAATACATAATTACTACTTCCTCAATTGTCTCAAACAATATTGGTGACATAGTAAGTAAATAACTTGAATCGTAAACATACCAAATCTTTACAAATATTTGCAAAGCTGAAGACAAAATACTATCCCATATTTAATTAAAATTTCAAATCTCCTACCTAAACAGCGATTAAAAGTTTTAACCAATTTATCATATCTACACCCTTGTTTTATTAAATGTCTTAACAGTCTATTTATTCTATACAAAATTTTTTTAGCATTATTAATAATAGTACTATATCTGACTATTTGCCCTGCAAAAACACCATAACCAATAAAAGAAGGAATTCTACGAGTGAACAATGGTATTGAAGCCACTTGGAAACCAAAACCTTCTGTTTTATTATAAATGTTAGTACATATTTCATTAGTATTCTTAATTACCAAATTGACATCTAAATAATTAATATTCCTGATATTGTTACCATTTCTGGTGGCTATAAGCTCACTAGGATATATTCTTCTGAGTAAAAATTCAAAGAAACCATAATTAAGTATAAATATATCATCTATGTATCTGCAGCATCCATTAAGTTGTTTAAGTAAACCAATCTTTTTCCTCGCACATAGGTCTTTAAGAAAAAGGAACTTGCATGAAGAAAGATGCAAGTCCACCAACAGAGGGTTACAATTGCTACCCATTGAAATTCCCCTAACCTGCTCAAACACCCTACCCGCAAACTTAACAAACGAATTATTAATAATAAAACTAATCATTTCTTTTACTTACATTAATATATCCCTTATAACAACAATGTATATATATATGTATATATATGTGTGTGTGTGTGTGTGTGTGTGTGTATGTATGTATATTGGCGCAGGAGTGGCTGTGTGGTAGGTAGCTTGCTTATCAACCACATGGTTCCGGGTTCAGTCCCACTGCATGGCACCTTAGGCAAGTGTCTTTCCTCTGTTAATATCTTCACTACCACTCCTCACCACAATAAATTCATTCCTCCCATCATATTGTAACTTATCTCAACACCATCCACCTGTAATAATAAATCTGTTCCACTCAACATAATGCAATTTCTCTCAATGTCTCATCTAAAGTCATTACTCTCTTGTCATACTGTAACTTCTTCCAACACCACACAAAATCATCACTCTCTCTCCAATTCTCTCTTTCAGTGTGGAGGCTCTTTTACCCTGTGTGTTACTGGATGACATCACTAGTTCTGGTAGCATGAGAAACACATCCTGTACACTCTTTTAAGTAGTTGGCAAATGAAGCAGAGACAAAACAGAGTTTGAGAGAACTCTTTAGACATAATGAGTACTGGTGACATGAAACATGCACCCAGTACTCTTTATTATTGTTAGGAAGGGCATAGAGTTGTAGAAATGAAGCCAAAACTGAGACACTGGAACAAGACATGATCTGCTACAGATCAGATCCTGTTAAACCATCCAACCCATATGAAAAGTGAACTTAAAATGATGACCTTTTGACCATTGACAATAACAACTTTCCACCTCTGAGAGGTAAAGAGTTAATTTTGTCCTCAAACTAGAGTCTGATGAGTCGTCCATGACTTTCGTGAATGCAAAACCATTGGTCACTCTATGACCAAGCATTAATTTTATTACTTTGATATACAGGGTGGAGTGGAGATGACAAATGTTTCTGGAAAATTCACAAAATCATTAATTTTAGCTGCAAACAAATTTTATTGACATCAATGTGTGCGTAATGAATTAACATTTGTCAAAATCAAGCATGGAAAACAACATCCATCATGTGGTGTCCGTTTTCACTGATGCATTTCTAAAGGCATTCTTGGAAGCTGGTCTCCACTCTCTCCAACATTGCTCTGTAGACTTGGGTGACTTCCAATTGAATAGCTTCCTTCAAATCAGTCAATGTATGGGGCTATGCATATACACATGTGCCTTGAGGTTTCCCCACAAGAAATAATCACACATGGACAAATCAGGGGACTGAGGGGGCCAAGAAATGTCAGCAAACCTAGAAATGAGGCAGTCACCAAAGAGAGAGTGAAGAATATCCATTGATGCTCTGACTGTGTGGGCTATCATCCCATCCTGCTGAAACCACACATGTTGAATAGGCATACGTTTTTATTGTAATTCAGGCACGAAGAAGTTATCATTTCAATATAACACTTGAAGTTTACAGTAACAGCATTTCCATTACTGTCTTCAAAAAAGTAAGGACCAATGATGGCAGCTTTTCCAACAGTACACCAGACTGTCACTTTTGGGCTGTGCAGTGGTCTTTCAAGCAGTTCTCTTGGATTTTCCAGAGCCCAATAACGACAGTTCTGTTGATTCCCCATGCCATTGAGATGAAAATGAGCTTCATCACTCATTAACAAAATGAGGTTGTCATTTGCCTCAAAAATTGCTTCTGATATGTGAAGTTAAGCCACTGTGTATAGTCCCATAGTTTCAACTGTTGGTCAATGACCAATTTGTATAGGTGGAAATGAAGGTCTTCATGCAAAATACACCTTACCAATCAATTACCAATGCTAAATTCAGTGGAACACCTCTGAGCAGACTCTGCATCAAAGCTTGTCTGACACGTTCCACATTTTTCAGGGTCCGTACCGTTTGTGGTAACCCCATTGGTCTCCTATTCATTAGTGTACCTTGCATATGAAGTGCATTCACCCAATGTAAGATTGTTGAAGTGGTGCTGAAACTCACATTGAACTGCTGTGACAGACTTGTTATTCTTTACATAACTGTCATAGGCAAACACATAATGCTCTATCATCCACAGCGCCATGGCTTTTCCTGAAAAGGAAAAAAAATGCTAAGACACCATGGACCGAATGGTATCTGTTGAACATATGTCTCTCCCACTGGGGCTGAGAAATAGCCATTTGAAAAACGTCTGTCCACTCTACCTCACTCAGTTGGTAGAGTACCAGACTTTTAAGTCGTCTCATGACATTTTATATTTATTTTCTTTTACTTGTTTACTTGCTTCAGTCATTAGACTGTTGCCATGCTCGAGGACCTCCTTGGAGGGTTTTTAGTTGAACAAATCGGCTCTGGTACTTTCTTCTAGTACTTATTCTACTGGTTTCTTTTGCTGAATTTGAGATGTAAGCAAACCAACACTGGTTGTCAAGTGGTGATGGGGGACAAACTCAGACACACACACACACACACACACACATATACATGATGAGCTTCTTTCAATTCCCATTTAGCAAATCCACCCATAAGGTTTTGGTCTGCCCAAGACTATATAGTAGAAGACATTTCACCATGATGCCACACACTGGGTCTGAACCTGGAACAATGTGGTTAGGGAACAAACTTATTTATTTCTTTTCAATTGCCATAAAGGCATTACATAGAGGGGGACACTATAACACATGTGGGGACATATAACAATTAAAATAAAAATATGATGCTATGAAAATGAACATGAAAAACATTAAAATCAAAATATTAATATAATGATACATGAATGATAACTGAGAAATGATAACTGAGAAATGAGAATATGAAAAGTGTGTTACTCACCCCACACTGAGTAATACCACTTGCCACCTCTGAGTTCTGAGTCCTCTTTAGTCTTTGATCTAGTTTTTCGTTTACCATTTTCCCCATTGCTGAGTGACAACACTCTCTCCTCCATGTATACGTAATCTTTTTCACCGGGAGAGGGGTCTTGTAAATTTTGTGGTGTCTGTTCTTTCTTCTTTTTTTCTTCCTGTGGGGAGAGGAGGTGGGTGGGTTTGGTGTCTGTATAGGGAGGGTGGGTCTGAGTGGTCTTGGGTTGGATGGAGTTGGTCTGGGGTCCCACATCACACTGACTGTTCTTCCTCTTCTTTCTCTTTTTCCTTTTATTCTCTGTCACTGTTCATTCATCCTCCTTGTTCCTTCCTTCTATCTGTACTTTTTCCTTTTTCTCCTTCGTCTCCACCACTGCTTCTTCTGTTGTTTTCCTCTGTAGAGGGCAGTGCACTCTAATGTGACCCTTTTGGCCACATTTAAAACGTGGGATTCTACCCTCCACCCACACTCCTAGCACAATCTCTCCCAATGTCACTGTCTCTGCCAAACTCTCCAATTACCTCTCCTCTGCCTGTATAATGAGGTCCAGTGTTTTTCCTCTCCATCCTCCGTCCTCCGTTTCCGTGGCTTGGTGGATAGCCACCCCCTCCTCACTTCCAACAAGGACGACTGCCGCAACCCAAGTCACTTCTATATCAGGTGGAATTCCTTCTACCCTCATCTTAGAAGTCTTTCTTCCAAGGTACGTGGGTAGAAGTACCACTTCCTCTGTTTTTTATAGTTGCACTCGCCAGCCTCTTAGCCTCCTTCACTGTCCTATACTGGACAACCACTGTCCCATATCCATTTCCTTTCGCTATGTATGTCACTTCCTTCGAGAGCCCCTTCAATGCTTTTTCTACTTTTTCCATCTCCATCTGCCTACTCTCTACTGAGTACACCTTGTAGGTAATGGTCTTGTTTACCATATTTTCCATAACCCTTTTCGAAGGTAATAACTTTACATCACCACCCACCTTCTGTGTCATCTTACTCAGCTCCTTCAGTCCGGCTAGGTCCACCTCTCTTTTCTTCACCTCTGCAAACTCTTTACTCTTTCCAAATGCTTGTCCATTCTATTTACCACCTTAACGAGCTCCTCCTCTGCTGAGGAGAGCTCATACTTGCTAAGGTCTGAATACATTTTTTCTACCGGTATAACACTCACTGACAAACCGCTGCCAAGCAGTACAAAAAATTCTGACTCATCAAAAATCAACACAGTGAATAAACTGATGCATGTGCGGAAGCAAACTTCTTACCACACAGCCAGATCTGCGCTGCTCTCTCTATATACATCTGTACAAACATACACGCATAAACACATATATATCTATGCCTAATGTGTGTGTGTGTGTGTGTGTGTATACATGCATACATATATATACACAAGTGAGTAGACTAACGAAAGAAGGACACTCAATACATTTATTGTTATGGCTGAAAACTAGCCATGAGCTTGAAACTCAGAGTACCAAGGATTCTGAATCAAACTGTTTTGCACCTCTCCTTGAAAAATGCATGAAAAAAAAATTTTTTTTTTGATTCCTATGTTTTAGATGTCGGAGATTACGAGTATGAAAAAGATTTTTTTTTTAAAATCCCCCCACCCATCCTCACACTCCCATTAAAAATTTTGAACTTTTACGAATTTTTTTTTCCCTATATTTTAGATGACGGAAATTCCAAATATGCCAGAAACCATGTTTTCAAAATTTTAAATTCAATAAGCATATAGATATGTGTATAAAGAGATAGATAGATATGAATGTCATCCTGGGGCTAAAAACAACGGTAACACCGTCTTCTATAGGACCGCCACATTTAGTTGACATATATTTTATGAATAAACGGACAGGGATAAATAGTTAGACAGACAAATAAATAAATGGATGAAAAAGTTCAAAATTTAAAATTGGGGGAGGGATGAAATTTGAGCCCCTTATTAAAATTATAACATTAATTATTAAACATCGTTTCTCATAAAATGGTGTATATTTAAATTACTTTAAATTATTATTTACGATTATTTAAGCCAAACACAAGTAAAATGCAAATCGCAAATTCTTTTCACTTTAATGTTTTTGTATGTATTTAATTTCGATTTGCATATGTTCGTCAATTCACTACGATCTCTTTAGACCAAAAATTTAAATTGGGGGGAGGGGTTAAATTAAAATTTTTCTTTTGTATATTCGTAATCTCCGACATCTAAAACGTAGGAATCAGAAATTTTTTTTTCAAAAAAATGCATTTTTCAAGGAGAGTTGCGAAACTGCATTAGTCCCCGATCTATCTATCTATCTATCTACATCTTAGAGCCTGCTTCTTCTCCGGATTTGTTTTCTACAAACGATACACACACACACACATACATACACACACACACACACACACACACACATATATATATATATATATGTGCAGCACAGATACACACAAATATATATATGTGTGTGTATATTTAATTTGGTTCCATGTTTTCGTGTATGTAAGTGAATTTGATTTCATCCTGCCTGCTTTTCGTATATACCCACCACACCACTGTGTAGTTACCTAACAAAAAAAAATCTATTAAAATACGAGTAATGTAATAAATGTATGGCAATGTACTATCCTAGGTATGTTATTTATATAAAAATATGAACTTCATCAGCTGGGAATGATGTCAGCCAATCAGAAAAGGCGTAGTGTCAGTTTTTCGCCTGCGAAGTAGAGGTAACATCAAAGAAGTTCCACGCGGCAGTTTGTCATTTATCTTCAAACGGGAGCTCCCAACTGTGAAGGTTAGTTTGTACACTTCTTTTTAAAACTCATACTTTTGAAGAATTTTTTCATTATTTTATTTTTAATTAATAAACGTTTACAGTAATTATCGAATTCTCAACTAATATTATTTAAGCCGAATCCTTTTTACGTTTTCTTGTTTATCGGATCACGCCTCCTTATATCCTGCTGGTCACTTAAATTGTAAATATAAATGATTCCATTTCTTTTTTTTGGCATCTGAAATTATGTTAGGCATAAATCACATGTGAGACATTGTCAAATTCCAGAGATATAATCTGGGACTTAAGCTATCGTTTACCGTGTCGAATATATTTTTCTTTTTTGTATCAACTTTGTTCATATGTTTACAATGTTAGCAACTGGATAACGATTTCAATAAAAAACAAAAACAAAGTAAAAACTAGGAAAGGATGACCTCTCGTACTTATTCTGGCTTTCTTCCCTCTGAAAATATCAACAACAAAAAACGAATGTTTTTTTTAAACATTTTATGAATGTTTAATTACGTTTTAGGAAATGTCTTAAGAAAGTCTTCCTGCTGTCTTCAATTCACTGTAAAGACGACCACAGAAAATGTTTTAGGTTGGAAAATAAGATAACGATTTGTTTATCCTATTTTATTCCATTTCAACATCCTTTTCGTGCGTATCACCCATTTTATTTTCATAACATATGGTAAAACTGTAATATCTGGCTTTGTTTCTGTTAAACGATTGCTTTCTCAAGATAAATTTACTACAGTCTAAAATCGTGCTCCTTCAATATAGGTTCATTTCATATAAAATCTCCCTCCTTTTTTTTTTTTAATTTAAAAAGATGACCAAGTTGTTAGTAATTTGAATAATTTTAAAGGAGTTAGAATTTTATATTTATTTGAACTTTCACTTTCGTCATTTCGAAAAATTTATTACTGCAAGACACAGTAACAGAACCTTTGAGTAATTCTATATTATTAGGTTTTTTTTTTTTTTTCATTTTATATGAAAGAGACAAAATTAGCATTTGAATGTGTTTGGAAAATTTACTCTGGTAGTAAAAAGTGCAGCCAAAGTTTGAAAATGTTCTTTCCATGATTAAAATAAATTACTAAGTAGAAAACAAAGCAAACATTAGAAAGCGATTAATTCCATGTTTACCTTTTAGACACAATAACATCGTGTAAGGTTCGAGACTACTAACCACAATATCAAAATTTCAAATTTGTGATAAACCTGTAAAGTACAGCTCACCGTTGTCTGCTTTGTTGAAAACAGGTGTCAGTTCTGAAAGGAACGGCGCCCACTTGTTAATTTATATTCAGATATCTAAATTAAAAACATGAAGTGGTGAACTTACTATAGGGCTCTATCACTACCACTGCAATATTTAACTTAGTGAGCTGCAGAGATAGCAAAATATTTCGATAATGAACTGGCAGATAGTTTGCTATCAACGGTTGCTCTGTCAATCAAACTAATCAGAGTATCTACAGTGTTGTCTGGTTTAATTTTTTTGGAAAAGAGAGAAAAGGAAATAATTCGTAATTCTTATTCCTGTAGTTAGTTCTCAATATAATAATGAGTGACTGCTTTATGTGTACATTATTACTGAAGGGCAAAACGACTTGGCATTTTTGTAAAAGTTTTTATTCTTTCTTCCAATTTTATACTTTAGCATTCAGATTACCCTGTCAAATGTAATTCTTAATTATTTCCATGGTTTGAATTAAATTAGGCCTTATCTCCTAGGATTTCAGATTTTGATGATGTGATTGTTCAATTTTAGAATGACATTGTAGGGTGGCTGTGAAAGGCCAGATCTGACAAGTTTGAACATAAAAGAAGTAGAATATTTGGGCTGGATATAGCCAGTTTAAATGCTAAAGGGTTAATGGTTGATTCTGTAAAACAAATTGTAGGCATTAAGAAGATACTACAGAAATCCAGTCTTGTATTGTACAGAAAATGTTTTAAAAGCTAGGTATTGGTAAATGATGCATTCTCTAAGTTTGTATCACCTCTCACATATGAATTTCAAAGCTCCTATAAACTGAAATAACTGAAATTTTGCTATATGATCCTGATATGATATGATTGAGTAAAAAGTCATATGCTTAATTAGACTAAAATTCATTGTCTTAAAAAGAATCCCAAAGAAATGTTTCAATGTCTCTGACAAGCATTCTAGTTTTTGCAATATCAATGCTCAATGATACATTTTTCATTGCTTGTATCATCAGTATGACTTACAGACATCAACACTTCTCTGACTGGATTTGGGCCTAAAATTAAATTAATGTTGATGACTCTGAATCTTCTGATTACAAAGAAGAAAAATAAACATATAATAAAGTTCACCTATTTTTGAAAATTTCAAATCTTCCTTTTATTTTAATTCTATTTCAGATGTAGTTAAGTGCAAAGGTAATTTGAATTGGTAAGGATTAGGAAATATAGGATTAGTATCCAGGGAATATATTGAAGTGTTTTGTGGTCAGTCAGTAAAGAAAAAAAAAATCATGCAGATATATTTACTGTTTTCTTAATGGTTTGGTCTGGAGGAAGAGACTGTGCTCATGGTCTTAGTCTGTTCTCCAAGGTTGATGAGATCAGTGTAGTTGTTGAGCAATTGCAAGTTGCTGGTTTGAGGAAAACATGAGTAAGATGGGAATTCCAGAGGAATGATCTTCTTGGTAGGAAGGCCTGGGAGGGGTAGTGGAGATAATATGGGTGATGATGGAGAAAAGAGAAGTTAGGTTAGCATGAGACCAGGTAACTCCAAGGTGCAGTTGGGTGTTAGGAAAAATACACGGGATGTTTATTAAAGATTTCTCCTGACCCTCTTCCTGTTGTTGCAGGAAACAGAACTTGTACAGGTATAATCATACATGTCTCTACATGTCACATTGTAAATTGCAGCTTTCCACTTGTATTCGTTTGTCTTTTAGGGCTGCTGAAGTGTACTAAGGTGTTTATAATGGAGGCAGTTGAATGCAGATCAGTGATCAGGTTCTTATACTTGAAAGGTTGTACACCAAAAGAGACTTTCGATGAGATGAAGCTAGTTTATGGTGACAATGCACCATCATATGACATAGTCAAACTCTGGCATTGCCAGTTCAAATGTGGTTGGACATCAGTGGAAACTGCTCCTATACCTGGACAACCACATTCCGCCATTGATGATAATACTATCCATAAAGTGAAATTCACCATTTTGGAGGATCACCGCATAACTATTCAGCAACTAGCCCAAGAAATGAAGATAAGTGTAGGGTCTGTGGAAAAAATTCATGCATGACCAGTTGCACATGTGAAAATTGTCTGCATGATGAATTTCCCGGATGCTCACTTCTTTTCAGAAGCAGGAACAATTCAGTTACTCTCAGGCTCTTTTGGCAATGTGCCAAGAAAACAAGGAGGGCTTTTTTGGAAGACTTATCACACAGGATGAAACATGGGTCTATCACTATGATCCTGAAACTAAAGTCCAGTTGAAGTAATGGAAGCATGATAATTCACCACCTCCAAAGAAGGCTCATGTCCAACCCTCAGCAGGCAAGGTAATACTCAGTCTTTTGGTACCAGTGTGGAGAAGTGATGATTGATTTTATGGCAATGGGGCATATTATGCTTCTCTGCAGCAGAAATTGTGGGATGCCATCACAGCAGAGAGGTGTGGCATGCTGACCAAAGAAATCTGCCACCTCCAAGACAATGCTTCAGTTCACAATGTGCATGTTGCCCAGATGAAAACACTCTTCTGTGGCTATGAAATCCTTCCTCATCCCACTTACTCTCCTGATCTTGCATCATCTGACTTCCACTTCTTTTCAACCATGAAGTCTTTTTTTGAAGGGGAAGCACTTTTCAGATGATGATGAACTTATTTTCTGAGGTAAAGTCTTGGCTTCAAATGCAACCTACCAACTCCTACAGACAGGGGGGTCTTCACAGCTGCATTAAGTGATGGGAGAAGTATGTCACCATTGGTGGTAGCTATGTAGAGAAGGACTAATAGTCATGCCAAGTTTCATTTATCCCAGTCCTTGGGAGGTGGGTCAGGGGAAATCTTTAATGGACGCCCCTTATACATCTGTTGGAGCCTGTTGGTGAGTGACTCCATGCCAATCTATTAGGTGGTTTTTTATTTTTGCTACATTTAGTCTAAGTTGTCTGTATATGATAGCAGCACAATCCCAGATATTAGCACAATGTTTCATTTCATTGTGGGTGGTTAGTAATATTGGAAGCTAAGGAATTTTCTAGCCCTGAAGAGAAAGGTTAACTTTCAGGATGTAGCTTTTGCTATGAGGAGGATGTGAGATCACCAGAGGAGATCATGAGTAATGGTGAGGTGTAGCATTTGTAGCAACTTTGAGGGTCATTTCATGTATTTAGGAGTGTATAGTAACTGTGTTTTTGTGCTGATGAGGGAAGCAAGATTGACATGATTCCATTGGAAAATGTTTTGAGATTTATATTCAGAAAATTAGTGCAGCCCTGGCATGAAGTTTCTAGGTTGCATGTGGTTAAAGTTTGAAGTGGAAGATTGTGTAGGAGTGAACGAAGAGTGGTATCATCTGTATATCACCGGAAGTTATTTGAGGTGATAGCAAGTACGTCATTTTTTGTACAGGTGGAAGAGTGAGTGTGACAACAAAGCCAAAAATTAGCATATAATGAAATTGATAGTGTGGGTTAGTGAGTACTCCATCAGTAAACACACATGGTTATGTGATTTGATAGGAAGCCACCAATGCAAAAGACATTGACAGAGCCGATATATAGTTAGTTTAGCTAGATCTGATACCAAATGCAACATTGATATCAACAAATTTCTTGAGAGCTAGGGTCTGTTGGTGATTTACATGAAACTGGTTTACAGTAGATCTGGCAGCTATTTTTGCAGTCATTTGTGATAATCATTTAATGTGTGTTTACTATACTGGCATGGGTTAGATGGTTTGAGTGGAACTGATAACCCAGAGAGCTGCACCAGGCTCTGGTCCGTTTTGGCTAGGTTTCTATGGCTGGATGCCCTTCCTAATGCTAACTACTCCACAAAGTGTACCAGGTGCCTTTTACATGTCACTGACACTGGCCACAACTTCTGTTTCACTTAGTTTGATGTGTCTTCTCAAACACAGTAAATCACCAACAGTCTTTGTCACTTGTCATTGCCTCTGTGAGGCTCAGCATCCAAAGATCATATTTTACCACCTCATCCCACATCTTCCTGGGTCTACTTCATTCATTAAAGAAAGTAAAAAATTCAAGTTGTTTGAGAATGTGGTTGTTAATGACTACTTCATTACCTTTGAGATGTTGGTAGTGTAGGAGTGAGAGCAGTTATCCTTCCTAGAATGGAATGCACTATGACGTATTTCCAAAGATCTATATATAGAGAAAGAAACTGAAGAGCTTTTCGAGAAGAGATGTTAGTTCTGGGGTGCATTATTTGAGGATAATAGAGATACTGTCAAGACCAAATGATTTGAACCAATTTGGGGTGCTTTTACATTTGGTGTGTGTGAATACATCAGGGGTCAGCAAGCTATTTCACAGCAATAACAGAGACTGATGAGTACAGGCCACATAACCATTTTGTTCAATACAATACAGTGAACATACAAAAACTAAAATCAACCAAAAAGCTTTCAAAGAAGTTGATGTTAGCAATAAGATGGTTATATCACACCCAGTGTGCACATATCCAAATCTCACAAACTAAGCAGCAAAAAAGGTTAGTGAGGATTTGTGAAACTGGTGTCTAGCTTTTAGATATAATCTATATTTGCTCTGGAATTGCTGCATCCAACCAAGAGAATTGCTTTCAAATGTTCATCAGTCAACACCTCATTCGATGTGCTGACTTTACAGTCATCATTTTTGAAAATGTTTGCTCACAGACCTAAGTTGTTCCAGAGGCAAATGAACTCTCATTGCAGGTACTTACACTGAAGGTACAGTGCAGCAGAGGACTAGATGAACTGACCTTGCAGGCTGAATCCAGCCTATGGACCATAGTTTGGTGACTCCTGGTGTACATGGTAGTGAGCCTGGTAGAAGAGAAAATTTTGGAAGAGCATTACGTGTATGTGGAGTTGGATGTAAAAAGGGCAACAAATATGGTAGTTTTGTTGAAAGGAGTATTGCTTACAAAGCTACTGGTTGAGAAGTGAAAGGAAAAACGGTACAGATCATTTTGTCAATGGTCCAAAAGGATTGCCTGCAGTTTAGCAGAAAAAAAACTGCAGATAAACTAAAAAACCCCCCCCAAAACTACCAATGCTAACCATTAATAATAGAAATATATATCAAATATAAACAGAAAGAAACAGCAAAACAAAATAGACATTCATTGTCATGCTCTGCATTACTGGATTCATAATTATTAACTTATGAAGCCATATATGTTAGGTTCCATAACCTTGTTTTTTAAAAAATTTTTTTACTAGCATTGGAAATTATGTCTCAATGTAGAGGCCAGTGGATTAATGTCCTGTTGTTTTCTTCAGGTTCATAAGAATGTGATTTCAGCTTAATAAAAACCCCTCGTACTTTATTCACTGTGCCTGTTACTTTCAAAAAGGAAATATATTTTTTATGTGCCACTGAAAAATATCTTTAGTATAAATTAAAGTTTTCAAAGATTAGTAGTGAAAATTGAAACAGGGAAAGGAATTGATAAATTAAACCAAACTAGTTCCTAATGGTTTGGATATGATTGCTTTTCTTTCACTAAATGTTTGGTGTAATTGAGCTTTAGTGTAAACTAAGATCATACTCTGTATTCAGCATGTTTCTAAATTTTCCCCATTGTATATATAAAAAGAGAGCTTGCATAGTTTAGTTTGAACACACAAATTTATAAATTCTGCATGGCAAATTATTTTTACAGTGAAACCTGTTAAAATGCCCTAAAAGTTATCCTCTTCAGTGGTCCTTTAGAAAAAATTCCAAATAATGATGATAATAATAATCCTTTCTATTATAAGCACAAGGCCTCAAATTTGGGGGAGGGGGATAGTTGATTACATTGACCCCAAAAGGATGAAAAGTAAAGTCAACCTTGGTGGAATTTGAATTCAGAACATAGCAGCAGATGAAACACTGCTAAGCATTTTGCCCAGTGTGCTAATGATTCTGCCAGCGTGCCACCTTAATAATAATAATAATAATAATAATAATAATAATAATAATAATCCTTTCTATTATAGGGACAAGGCCTGATATTTTGGTAGATAGTGACTAATTTATTATATGCTGAACTGATACTTATTCTATTGATCCTATAAGGATGAAAGGCTAAGTCAACCTAAGTGCTATTTGAACTCAGAACATAAAGCTGGAAGAAATGTCATGAAACTTTTTGTCTGGCATGCTAGTGAATTTGCCACCATACTACCACTACTATCACTATTACTAATAATAACGTTTCTAGCATAGGTACAGCACTTTCAGATGTTCTCAGTGTATTTACTGGTGAATGTTCCTTGTAACCCTTCAATTTCTTCTATGAGACTGGATGAACTAGGAGATTAAAGCTGTAATCAGTAATCTAATTTGCTCAGAACTAGGGTTTTCCATAAAGTTAGCCTAACTACCAGTTCCCTTGTCATGAGAGTTCATGGAACCCAACCTATGAGTTGACTGCATTGCAAAGTCTTTTTTTTTTTTTTTTTAAAGCTATTTATCAAAAGCTCTTCCATAATGCACATTTCAGTCATTTGGACTAATATTTTGAAAGTTCAGAAGATTTTATAAAAGAATTATGCACACGTGTGTGTGTATGTATGTGCATGCACGCGTGTGAATTGAAAGCCAGTATGAATAACATGGAAAATGTTCTAAAGTCAATGAAGCAACAAAAGATCCTGATCAAATGGGAGAAATTCCAACTTACATGGGACAGATAATCGAAAAAATGTCCAGCTATGTAACAATGAGCATTAAATATCAATGGTAAAAACCCTGCTCCCTCTTCATGTATCATGCTTGTCCAGCCATTTTTAAACTTCTCAATCCACTCATACACACTTCTACACGGTAGTGCACTGTCCCTATATTGTGTTAAAAGCCTCCAATGAATTTCAGCACCTGACACACCTTTCAACCAGAGAAATCAGATCACTGCTCTTTGTTCTTCTTTGGTGCACATTGCAAGCGGAATAGCCATACTTACACCGTAAAGCCAGAAAGAAAAATGGTGCGATCAGGCTCAAACTTTGATCATGTGAGCACAACAGTACCAACTATAAGCACGCATGTACAGAAGGCAGTATGACAATAACAAAGATATGTTATGGCAAAAGTACGGATCATTTTTGACTTACCATCATACATATCTGTGTGTGTGTGTTTGTCTTTGTGTCTGTGTATGTCCCCCCCACCACTTGATAACTGGTGTCGGTGTGTTTACGTCCACCGTAACTTAACAATTTGGCAATAAGTAACTTATAGAACAAGTACCAGGCTTAGAATAAAAATAAGTACTGGTTCCCCAGCATGGCCACAGTCTAATGACTGAAACAAGTAAAAGATAAAAGACATATCCTTTGCTGATTAGTGAAGATGTACGCATCAGTGAGAAAACCAATAAACCTGTGTGTTTGTTCCAAGGTATCTTGTACTATTTATTAAGTCACTCTTTTGTCACTTTCACTATCCAGAAGTATAATGAACGAGTGGTTGGCCCTTTGGAAACCTATAATCAATCATGTTACTGTTCACAAAGTACATGATAAATAAAGTATAGTGTAATCACCATTTCTCCCCCACATTCAGAAAACTATGATAATTACTAAACCTATTGTTAGTGTAGGTAATGTTTTTCACTCGTAATAATAAAGTAATTTATTGGTGGATTGCTTTATATGTATGTTTAAAGAAAAGTAGGCGGGGGAGTTAATGCCAGTCTGTTCGAACCTGTTTTGATTGTGCAACCATAAAGCTACACATCAGCATTACCATACATTTGTGACTTTCAATTCAAATTTTCCTATCCTTGACATTTTAAATAAAACAAATGTTATGAAAATTTGTTTTATTGATTTTTTTTTTCCTTGAGGAAATAGAGACATAGCTTGATATTTAGCAGCATATTTCAGTGTATCCTGTTCCAAAGAAAGGCAATCCCTCTTATCTAGCCAACTATTGTCCTATTACTTTCACCTCTAACATGTTTGAGTAAATGGAGGCAGCTATTAACAATGACATCCTCCAACTCCTTCAACTGCTCTCATTCTCTCTCCTCAGTGACCACCAGTATGGTTTCTGCAGAACCTGATTCACTATTCCCTACTCTCTGATGTTACTTGCCAGCGAGCTGTCAAAGAGTTTTGGTGAATTAAATGTTGTTGCCCTAGACATCAGCAAGGACTTCTACTGTGTCTAACATACAAATCTTCTATCAAAACTGTCCACCTACTGGCTTTATCTATCTCATCTTTTGCATCAGTAGCTACTTTATCATGTCCTGTGTTGATGGAATTCTTTTTGCTCCACTTTCAGTTAACTCTGGTGTTCCCTGGTGGTTTGCTTTTGTCTTTCATTCTCTTTGTTCTGTACATGACCCTTCATTCCTCCTTAATTTCCATAACTATGCATCATCCATATGCAGCTGACACACCATGTGCCAAACCTGCATTGTTTCCATAAATGGATGCCTTAAGTGTGTCCTTCAGTGGGGCTAGACTAACTTTATTTCTTTTAACAACATATATACAAATAATTACAGAGGCATCAAGCTGTTAGATCAGGTTATGAAAGTTACAGAGAGGGTCATAGCCCAACTAATTAGGGAGCGAATCAATTTAGATGAGATGCAGTTTGGGTTCGTGCCAGGTAAAAGCACTACTGATGCCTTATTTCTAGTGAGACAGTTGCAAGAGAAATACCTAGCCAAGGATAAACCTCTGTACCTGGCTTTCGTTGACATGGAGAAAGCCTTTGACAGGGTCCCCCGATCCCTTATCTGGTGGTCAATGAGGAAACTTGGGATAGAAGAATGGCTAGTGAGAGCTGTGCGAGCCATGTACAGAGATGCGGCCAGTAAGGTGAGGGTTGGAAATGAGTACAGCAATGAATTCCGGGTAGAGGTAGGGGTCCACCAAGGTTCCGTCCTCAGCCCCCTATTATTTACCATAGTCCTCCAGGCAATCACAGAGGAGTTCAAGACAGGTTGCCCCTGGGAGCTCCTCTATGCTGATGACCTTGCCCTAATTGCGGAGTCACTATCAGAACTAGAGGAGAAGTTTCAGGTGTGGAAGCAAGGTCTAGAATTGAAGGGCCTTAGAGTCAACCTAGCTAAAACCAAAATCCTAATAAGTAGGAAGGTAGATAAAACACAAACCCCTTCAGGTAGATGGCCCTGCTCAGTATGTAGAAAAGGAGTAGGTAGTAACTCTATAAGATGTACCCGGTGCAAGCTATGGACACATAAGAGGTGCAGCAACATCAAAGGCAGGTTAACTAGCAAGTTAGTTTTTGTTTGTGGCAGATGTTCAGGTGCAATAAAGACTGCAAACAAACAGGAAACAACTTCTATCTCATTCCAGGGTGAAAAACTAGAGGTAGTCGATAGCTTCCGCTATCTGGGCGACCAAGTTAGTAGTGGGGGTGGGTGCGCTGAAAGTGTAGCTGCTAGAATAAGAATAGCCTGGGCAAAGTTTAGAGAGCTCTTACCCCTGCTGGCGACAAAGGGACTCTCACTCAGAGTAAAAGGCAGACTGTATGACGCATGCGTACGAACAACCATGCTACATGGCAGTGAAACATGGGCTGTAACTGCTGAGGACATACGTAAGCTCGCAAGGAATGAAGCCAGTATGCTCCGTTGGATGTGTAATGTCAATGTGAATACCCGTCAGAGTGTAAGTATCTTGAGAGAAAAGCTGAACATTAGAAGCATCAGTTGTGGCGTGCAAGAGAGACGATTGCGCTGGTATGGACATGTGGTGAGAATGGAGGAGGATAGCTGCGTGAAAAAGTGCCACACCCTAACAGTTGAGGGAACCCGTGGAAGAGGTAGGCCCAGGAAGACCTGGGCTGAGGTGGTGAGGCAAGACCTTCGTACATTGGGCCTCACCGAGGCGATGACTACGGACCGAGACCTTTGGAAATGGGCTGTGCGTGAGAAGACCCGGCAAGCCAAGTAAGATCGTTGCCAGTGCCCCTGGACTGGTTCTTGTGCGGGTGGCACATGAGATGCACCATTTTGAGCGTGGCCGTTGCCAGTACCGCCTGACTGGCTCCTGTAGGATTTTCGAGCGAGATCGTTGCCAGTGCCCCTGGACTGGCTTGTGCGGGTGGCACATAAAAGACACCATTTCGAGCGTGGCCGTTTTCGTGCGGGTGACACGTAAAAGCACCCACTACACTCTCTGAGTGGTTGGCGTTAGGAAGGGCATCCAGCTGTAGAAACTCTGCCAAATCAGACTGGAGCCTGGTGTTGCCATCCGGTTTCACCAGTCCTCAGTCAAATCGTCCAACCCATGCTAGCATGGAAAGCGGACGTTAAACGATGATGATGATGATGATGAACATAAAAAAACTCAAGCACTATTCATATCAAGAAAATACCACTGCACTACATTCTTACTGAACATGAATGGTACTCAGCTAGAGCCTTCACAGTCGCTCCAAATGCTGGGCCTAACTGCTCTGAGGATTTCTCCTGGTGAAAGCACACCCTTAGTATAGCTAAGACTGCATTTCAAAGTCAACCCTAACAGCTGCTGACACTTTACAAGACTCCGGTACAGTAAAGTACTGCTCCCACATCTAGAACATTGCAACAACTACACAAACAAGCACCCTGAACCACATTCAGAAAAGACCCATTTGACTAATTATAATTCAGTCATTAATGGACATACTCCAGCCTCTGGTCCACAGGGATGTTGTCTCTTCTCTCAGTCTTTTCTATCATTACTTTAATGGCATCTGTTTCTAGGAGATCTGTACTAACCATTAAACCCAGTCCTTTCTCACCAGAACTTTGGCCCTCTGAAATTTTCTTTCAGTTCATTTTGATCTCCATCTTTTTAATGGATATGACAATCATCAACTGATGCTCAAGTGTCCACTTCATCATATGTGCCTAAGCACAAGTGACCCTTAATAATGAGTGAAATCCAGTTGCAAATAGAATATTTATACATTGATGAAGTTTTTTCTTAACTTTCTTTCATCATCAAATGAGGTAGATGAAGACAATGTTCCAGATCACACAGAACAATGTTATGCTTCAATTAGGTCTGGAAGGAAAAAAGTGTGCCAATTTTTCTCTATTTGTATATTTGTTTGACATCTGCAATGCTGGAATCTCAAAAGAATTTATGCTCATGCTGGATGCAAAGGAAAGAGAACATTTTATGGCACTTTTTGATAATGAGATTGTAATTTTTTGTGTGCAAGAGGTTAACATTTATTAAAGCTTTTGTATTTATTTAAAGTGAAAATAAGTTATAAAAAATATTTTATAATTTAATTTCACTTAGAAATTTTATTTTTGTGTTTTGCTCATTTGGCACACACATTCATGCAACCCTTTCCCACTGGATCATGCAACCCTTCCACATTAATTGTATCAAGATCACTGTCCTGGAGATCCTCCAAAGGTCATGGGTAGTGCTTCTTCCTTAAGACTTGATAAGTACAAAAAATAAAATGGCTTATTTTCATTTGTTCAACATAATTATATATATTTTCACTTTCTGTCTAGTTTTAGTTTTAAAAATGTCTTTCTTATTTATCAGAAATTATAATATATAGTTGTGAATGTTCTTTGTTTTTAATTAAATGTTTTTATGAGCTTCATGGGGCTAGTGTTTAACTCTATATTTGTTGGAATAGGAAAATTTAATATTTTTAAAAGCTTTTATACCCAGAAACTGTAAATAGATTGTATTTAATAGGGACATTTTAGACAACTTTGAACAGGACAAAAACTATATTCTGTTGTCAAGTAGCTTGTGGTGTTAATTCTGTATTTAAAAAAAAAAAAAAAAACTAATTTAAATTGAGGAAAATATAAACTATGACATACATTAACTAAACAATTCGGGCTAAACTTTTTATGCTTTGCCTATATTTAGGTATTTAAAACCTTACTAAATATAATAAATGTGTAAGTAGTGTTGCTGGTTATACTCTTTCTTTCTCTCTTGCTTAGTTTCTATATGACCATAAAAAATATACTGAAAGATTGGCTTTAGTGGAAGAAGTGTTTTAGTATGTCAGTTGTAAGAAGATAGATCTATATTTGGCCAGTTGGATTCATGACTTTACTTTCAAGCATTCAATTAACTATTGTTAACACACAGGTTTTCTTTAGTAGTGATTAGTACTAACAAACAACTCCATTAAATGCTAAAAACTGCTGAACTGTTTTTAACAACAATAGAAAAAAATGAGCAATATTTTTTTAATGAATCAGAGCTTGTTTGTTTTAAAAACTAACAGAAGTTGATTAAATGGGACAGAATAAATAATTTGATCTTTTAATGGTGTATTGAATTGTGGAAGGTATCAGATTTCTTTGTTTTATACTAAATATTGAAAGATCTCATTAAAAATAATTCTTGAGTTTTATTATTTTATAATTTTCTATTTACTTCTTGGGAAAAGTCTTTTTCTATTATTGTATATTTAAAAAAAATCCTGATGATTTGCACATTTCTTTTTAGTGTGTGTAAACGTGTGTGTATGGAGCTTTCTTAAAATATATATTTCGTGATGTCACTTCTTGAAATGACTTTTTAAAATTTACTGGGTAGGGCATAAAATTGCATTCATTTAACTGTTTTTACGCAAAGAGGAAAGAAGATAGATGCAATGTGGAAAGAACTAAGAAAGACTGGGATAAAAAGAAGTATTCATTTTTTTCTTATGTCTGTTAGCATGGGTTAAGTGTATATATTTATGTTGCTAACCCTTACTTATTTTACAAGTAAGGGATTTTTTATTGCTCTAGTTTTCTAAACTGCAGTCAGTTGACATTTTGTTGACAGAAATTATAATACATCACTGCTTGTAGCTTAACAATTTCTGAGATGTGCAAATATGAACAATCACACACATTTACATGCACATACATATACAAGGGTGGGCTACAGAGTTCATAAGCTGACCACGATACAATGACTGAACTTGATCAAATGTGTTTTATATTTTGACATAGTCACCCCTACAGTCTATACACTTCCTCCATCAGTGTTGCAGTGGATGGGTTCCCATGGTATAGAAGCTCTCATCCTGACTCTCAAAAAAGTCCTCAACAGCAGATATGACCTCATCATTGGTCTGATACTGCTTCTCAGCCAAGTGTTTTTTCATGTTGGTGAACAGAAAATAGTCAGATGGTGCCAAATCAGGAGAATATGGAAGGTGATCAACCAAAGTCACAATTGTGCACAGCAGCCACTGCAGCCACAGACTTGTGTGCAGGAGCATTGTTCTGGTGAAGCAGAACCCCCTTCATCAATTTCCCAGGCTGTTTTGACTTGATTGCCTTTCACAGATGCCTCAGCAAGTTGGCATAGTATTCTCCAGTGATAGTATGGCCTTTCTGAAAGTAGTCAATGAACACGATGCCCTTTGCATCTCCTAAGATGGAGGCCATCACCTTCCCTGCCAATGATATCATCTTGACCTTATTTGGTTGGAGAGAAGACAGGTGTTTCCACTTCATGGACTGAGTTTGGTCTCTGGCTCAAAGTGGTGAATCCAACATTCTTCTTGGATGAGAAAACATTCAAGGAAACTGGCTGGATTTGCTTAAAAAAGTACCAAGTTCACCTGTGACATAACCACCCTGGTGTGCTTGTGATCAGGTATCAAAAGTTGTGGAAATCTTCGACATAAGTTCGTCATGCAAAATATTCTCAACTTGTTCATGGGAGATCCCTACAGCATATGTGATCAACATTTAAACGTCTGTCATCCATCACCATGTAGTGAACACGATCAATGTTTTCTTGGGTGGTGGCTGTGGCAGGACATCCGGACCTTGGGTCATCTTTAATAGTCTCCTACCTGCCCACTTTTGCACAATTGATAAAGCTGGAGCATCAGCCCCTAATGTAGCAACCACATAGCATGAATGTCCTCGATGGCCAACCCCTTTTCCTGCAGATATTTGATAATACCATGGTGCCAAATTTTATTCATTTTCACAAAATGTCTTCCAGTGCCACTTTTCCAAGTCCTCAATTCTATATCCAATGTGGGTTTATCTGGAAAGAAAAAATGCAGTTAGCATCAGTAAAAGTAGAATTTAATGTATAACTCCTTCTTAGTCAGCCTATGAACTTTGCAGCCCACCCTTGTACACAAGATGGGCTTTGTACAATTTCTGTCTTTCAAATTCACTTTGAAGGTATTGCAGACACTTACCCAATGTTTTATGTTGAGAGACTGAATCCAAGACCATGTGACTGTGAACTTCTTAACTACATAGTTATGCCTGCACCTACCTGATAGTGAGCTAATAAATAAAGATAAATATTTAGAGCTGTCCATCAAGCAGAATGGTGATATCAGTTCATAAAACATATATGTATATAGTTTATTACATTATCAGTTTTAGCTGTTAGAAAATTTCAATTCAATTGGAATCTTCACACTAGATTTCTTCAAAGAGTTTATTGAAACTGTAGGAGAAGGATGGAAATGCATTATATTTGTAATTGGAAAGAAACAGGGAAAATGTGTGTTATACATAGAGCAATTTATTCAAAATAGAAATATTGGACTTACATGTTGCAGTTTTTTTTATATATAGTTGTCATACTCTTTCATTTCTCATTTTGAAGCAAAAACACCAGCTTCATTAATAAATAGCCAAAATCAGAAATATGTAACCTTTTTTAAATACAGAGAGAAATGCAGCATTCTCTTTCTCTCCCCCAGCTTATGTTGCAATCATGTGGTTTCAGGTTCAGTCCCACTGTGTGGTACCATGGGCAAATATCTTCTACTATAGACTCAGACTAACTAATGCTTTGTGAGTGAATTTGTTAGATGGAAATTGTGTGGAAGACCATTGTATATGTTTTGTGTGTGTCTTTGTATTTGCTCTTCTTCACTGCTTGACAACTGATGCTGGTCTGGTTACATCCCTGTAAGTTAGCATTCCAGCAAAAGAGAATGATTAACAAAAAAAAAAATTAAAACTGGTTATTTGTTTGACTAAAATCCTTCAAGTCAGTGTCCCAGCATGGCCAAAGTCCAATGATTGAAACATCCTTTCTATTTTACTATTTCTGTATTTTTGTCTCTTTTTTTTTTTCCAGTTTTCTTGGATTTTTCTCATTTTGTTTTCTTTGGCTCCTTCATGTGTTTAAAGTTGTTTCCACATGTCTCTTGTTATATTAAGATAAAATTTAAAGTTGATGTACTATGCACTAAAAAATAAAAAAATAAAAGTTTATTAGAAAGATGTGTTATGATGAGTTTTAACCTGATCAAGAGGTGTTTAGATCACTGTGTTGGAAAATATTGTGAAAATGCAGGCAGTTGTACTGTTCATAATAAAAGTAAATCAAAACATTAAGCTGTCAATCAAAAAAAAAAGACTAAAAATCTAGGTAGCAACAGTAATGGCCTTTTCTCTTCAGTGTTGTTTACATTGTCTAATCAAAGTAAGAAGTTCTAATTATTTGACCTGTATTTGTTTAGTAGCTTAAATTATTTATCTTTACAAGCTGGAAACCAGTTCAGGATGCCTGGTGTGTTTATAGTATGTTGGATCAGCTTTGCTTCTTTTGAACTAATACTGTTAACCTCAAGTATAAATAGGGATGTCATGTTGGGATAATGCTTGTATCTAAGTTTATCAGCTGTCTAATTGTCTATTATATTATTTGATTTTTATTTTTGTAATTATTGCTTTATTTGTCTTTGTATTAATATCTTTCACAGAAACTCGTCTTGCATTCTGTAGATTGTTCTTCGTATTAGAATTATTTTAAATTTGAGTAATATGTTAAATGTTGTATTAAGAATAGATGGAATCATAGTGATTGTTTAAACTCCCAATTATTTATTAATGCATTTTTGTAAATATATTGTTTAGAAGCATTTTTCATTAGAGTTTCTACTGAATAATAGCAAAGGGTTTTGCAACCATAGGTTCAATAGGTGCAATTTTTGTTCACCACATTCTTAACTGTATTCTTTTATTCTCTTACTTGTTTGAGTCATTTGACTGTAGCCATGCTGGAGCACTGCCTTTAGTTGAACAAATCGACCCTGGGACTTATTCTTTGTAAGCCTAGAACCTAATTTACCAAACTCTTTTGCTGAACTGCTAAGTTATGTGGACGTAAATACACCAACATCGGTTGTCAAGCGATGGTGGGGTGGGGTGGACAAATACAGACACACAAATACATACATTCATATATACAATTTCGAGCTTCTTTCAGTTTCTGTCTAACCAAATCCACTCACAAGGCTTTGGTCAGCCCAAGGCTATTAGAAAATTTTTGTCCAAGGTGCCATGCAATGGGACTGAACCCAGAACCATGTAGTTGGGAAGCAAGCTTCTTACCTGCACCTATGTTTTTCATACAGAAAATATCCTTAGGAATTTTTCCTGTGGTTTTATTTTAAATTGCTTAATCAGTGAATACTTTTTTTCATTAAAAACCTGTATATTCTTAGTCATTTTGAATTTTGATGACAAGATTTTACTGAAACAAATCGTCACCACATTTAGTAAAGACCAGATTTACACCTCATTCAATTTTTAATCAGTTTGTATTTTGGAGTGGCTTCTTGCTTATAACAAGAATTATCATTAATGCTAATGATTTTTATTTGAATTGTTTTAGTCCTGATACAAAGCAATTTTAAGTTTAAATCTCCACAAAGTTAAAGAGTGCCTACTTTGCAAGGAAAATGCTGAAAATCGAATTTTTATCCTATTCATATTTCAACATTAATTTTACCCTTTCTACTTCTGTATAAAAGCTCTTATTCACACAAAACTTGAGAGTATTATTCTTAGAATTTAATGTTCTTATTTTGTTTTTCACTTTAGTTAGTGAAGGTTTTACATTTTCATTTTTTTTTTTTCAGAAAGGCTTGTGATGTTTATAACAATATTAGTAAGTTTGGTGCTTTTTGTCATCAATGGTATAGTATGTCCACCAGTAAAACCGGGCACCAAACCAAAAGAAGGTGCATCAGTCAATGATACCAATGTAAGTTTATAGTTTTTCTATTTGTATACCCACATACATTTCTTTTGTCTCTGAATGTATTATTTCCTTATATGAACATTAAATCCAAGATTTATAGTTGAATAATAGGTTTGTGAAATGCATTTCTTTTATAAATAATGTGAAATGTCCCCAAAGCCATGTTACTGACCTAATTTTCTAGAAGCTTCTACTTTGACTTTCAATTTTAGATTATACTAGCAGTAGTACCTGGTGTTGCATGGGTCTTAATAAATTACCATTCAACTATGGAAAGATGAGGCTTTACACTTGAGAAAATTTTTTGAGCCCTACCTTGGCTACCGCATTCACGCAATGCTTTTCTGATTTCAACACCTTACTCCTCAGCCCAGTGCAGATTAGAACCATACACTTGTGGAATGCTTTTAAGGCCAACAGTTTAGAAACACCTATCGTAAGGGCTTGCAGTCTGGCATCACTCTGAAGGCGATTATCACGGTCTTGTAATGTTTGGGAAGATTAAGCAGCAGTAGTGTTTGCAGCATCCATTGTCCGACGTCTATGGTGCTCTTCCTCATTCTCCTCAGCATGTGTGGCTGAAGTGCACGCGACATTAGTGGCTCGGCGACGTTTCCTGTGGGGACTTGTTTCAAAAGCTCTTGCAGCAGCTGTAGACATGGCGTTAGCAGATTGGTGGCTTCTTCACTGAACCGCGTATGCTGCTTCAACAGCAGCTGCTCGAGCTTCAGAGACAGAAGGCCAGCAAAGAAGACGCCAAATCGCCAATGCTGTTGTGACTGTGACTGCTCACACTGCAGAAACCGAAGACCAATGCAGAACTCACTGCACAACGAATGCTGTTTCAATGGCAGCTGCTCAAGCTTCAGAGACAGAAGTCCAGCGAAGAAGCAATGCTGGTTACTACTGCTAGTGAAATGGATGAAGTAAGCTGTAATTACTTACCAGTAACCGATTTGATTACCAGTAGCTTGCACAGTGCAGAGGCTGTTGTTGCTTTAACTATCTCATGCTACGCATAGAAATCGCTTTCATTTATTGCAATAGAAAGCCTCGGTGCCGGATGTTTACACTTTATTGGCAGTGGCTATTTTGAGGTCATGTGGGGTCACAATGTGTGTGCACACCATGGTGGAGATTAATTGTTTATGCATCGGAGAAGAAATGGGGTCAGTGTTCTGAGAAAAACAAATCAGGAGCTACTTCAACAAAGGCATTTTGTTCAAATGTGAGTTTGTCGAATTGTGATCAAACAAAATGCAATTTAATAAAATGAACCATGGCTTAAGACTTGTTGGGTGAAAGTGCATTCGTTTACCGAGTTTGGTTTAAATCGACTCAATGGTTCCGGTGCTATGGTCTGCTTTAATGGCATTTTTTGATTTGGTTTTTCTTGTGCTGTGCTTAAACGATACAGAATTTGAAAAAAATAATAATGAAACAAAAAACCTTGGGTAAGAATGCATAGGTATATCAAGTTTGATCAAAATCGGATGAATCGATTGAGTTTTTGCGAAAACTGAACATTGATCTAAGCAGTTGTTATGACTAAAACATGCCTCGGCACATACCAAATGTATGTCTGAAATTTCAATCAAATCAGTTAGGTGGAATTCGAGTTATAAACCTTCGAACTTGCAGTGTACTGTTATATTGAGCCTCTTTAGTGATTCCATATGTGGAAGCTCAGTCAATGGCTCATTGCATTGGTAGCATTTTTTCTTTGTGAAATGTAGCAATTGTTTTATTAATACTTTGCCTTTCATAACTTGCATAATATATTATACCATTTAGTTTTTTTTTATATTCATAAATATGACTAGATATTAACAATAAGCAATCAGATTTGACCTACTTGTTGATGATAACCTGTTAGGTAGTTAGTATACTATTAGATATGTCATTCTGATAGAAACAAAAGAAAACTTTTTCTCATATTGAATTAAAGTTTTCCATAATGTTGGTTTGGTTTATAAAATACGCTGTGAGTAGCAGGTGTTTCTGATAGACCAGATATGGAAATTAGATTCTCACACATTACAATCATCATCATCAAATACCTGATTAATCATCTTGCCACGCTGGCAATGGGTTAATAGTATTATTAGTCATTGAGTTACTTGAATATGTATAATTTTTATTGCAACCTTCATTTTTTTCTCTTCTGTAGTTCAGTCTCAACTATTTCTTTTATCATGAAAGGTAGTAATAAAATTATTTAATGAACATATCTTTAATTTCCAAATAGATTTTACCATATTAAACCCTTTTTATAATTAACATTGATGTCTCCAAATTATGTAATCCTCACATATTGTTTTTAAACAATATTCATAAGCAATTCCATTTGTAATTTGAAAATGAAACCCATGTGTCATCAAATTTTCTCATACTATTTTACATCTATTTTTCTATAGAGTATTCTTATTTTATTGTTTTACTGGTTAGTCATTAGACTGTTGCCTTGCTAGGGCATCACCTTAGGGATTTGGTTGATTATATTAACCTCAAAACTTATTCCAATCTGATCATCATTATTTAATGTCTGTTTTCCATGCTGGCATGGGTTGGATGGCTTGACAGGTGCTGGCAAGCCAGAGAACTGCACTAAATTCTACTGTCTGTTTTGGCATGGTTTTTATGGCTGGATGCCCTTCCTAATGCCAACCACTTTACAGTGTGTGTGTGAGGCCTAAAATTTGTGGCAACTTTTAGAAGTATGTTATTCATGATGAGAAACCATATAATACAAGACTGTTTCTTTGATATATATAGCTACTGAGTATTTGAGCTGTTGAAAGATACAATGCTGTCCTCTTCTCATTGATAGATGTTCACATGGTTTCTATCTTGGATTCAAAGATGTCTAGCATGAGGTGTTTAGGGTTTTATGTATATATGTGTGTGTGTGTAGATGTGTAAATGGGGATCAAAAGTAATCTAATGTTTCGATGAGCTATAGGGTATTTTGATTTATAAAAATGTTTTAATGGTTAATCATGAGATATGCTTGTTAAATTATAGTAGTACTGCCAAAACTGGGACTTTATTTTAACAATATAAGAAGGATGAAAGACTGTTCTCAATCTGGGATTTGAATTCCTAACACAAAATAATGTCCCTAAAACCTGCCAGGCAATTTGTTTGTAGTTCTACTAATTCTGCCAAACCACTACCCCACAACAACAACAAAATAATAATAATAATAATAATAATAATCCTAAGGATATGAAGACAGGAGAAGTCCCTGGCCCATCAGGAATCTCTGCTGAGATGCTTAAAATATCTGGGGGTAGAGGTTATGGTCTAGTCACCCGTATTGTAAATCAGGTGGTTCATGAAGGAGTCATACCCAATGACTGGTGTAGCAGCACCACAGTCAACTGCTATAAAGATAATGGTGATGCCTTAGATAGAAATAATTATAGAGGTATCAAATTGCTGGATCAGGTGATGAACGCTACGGAGAGAGTCATAGCCCAACTAACTAGGGAGAGAGCTTAGATGAGATGCAGTTCAGTTTTGTGCTGAGAAGCACCACTGATGCTATATTTCTGGTGAGGCAGTTACAAGAGAAATACATAGCCAAATATAAACCTCTGGACTTGACCTTTGTGTATTTGGAGAAAGCCTTTAACAGGGCCCCCTGAGTCCTTATCTGGTGGTAAATGTGGAAACTAGGGATAGACAAGTGGTTAGTGAGAGCTGTACAAGCTATGTACAGGAACACGATCAATAAGGTGAGGGTTGGCAACGAGTACAGTGAAGAATTGAGGGTACAAGTAGGGATTCACCAATGATCGGTCCCTAGCCCTCTCTTGTTCATCATAGTCCTCCAGTCAATAACAGAGATATTCAAGACAGGCTGCCCCTGGGAGCTCCTCTATGCTGATGACCTTGCTCTTATAGCTGAATCACTACCTTTACTAGAGAAGTTCCAGTTATGGAAGCAAGGTCTAGAATCAAAAGGCCTTATAGTTAACCCAGCAAAACCAAAATTTTAGTAAGTAGGAAGGCAGACAAATTACAAATCTCTTCAAGTAGGTGGCCCTGCTCAATCTGTAGAAAAGAGGTAGGTAGAAACTCCAGAAGATACACCTGGTGTAAGCTTTGGACACATAACAGGTGCAGCAATATCAGCGGAAGGTTAACAGGGAAACTAGCTTTTGTATGTGGAAGATGCTCAGATACAATAAATGTTGAAAATGAGCAGAACATAGACTCCATCAACTTCCAGCAGGATAAGCTAAAGGTAGTAGATAGCTTCCGTTATCTAAGTGACCAAGTTAGTAGTGGAGGTGGGATACTCCGAAAGCATAGCTGTGAGAATAAGATTAGGATGGGCAAAGTTCAGAGAGCTCTTACCCCTGCTGGCAACAAAGGGCCTCTCTCCCAGAGTGAAAGGCTAATTGTTTGATACCTGTGTGAACAGCTATGCTGCATGGCAGTGAAACATGGGCTGTGGCAGCCGAGGACATGCATAGGCTTGAAAGAAATGAAGCCAGTATGCTTCACTGGATGTGCAATGTCAGTGTACATGTTCAACAGTGTAAACATCTTGAGAGATAAGCTAGGCATAAGAAGCATCAGATGTGGTATGCAAGAGAGATGATTGCACTGGTATGGTCATGTGATGCATATGGACAAGACAGCTGTGTAAAGAAGTACTGATCTCTAACTGTGGAGGGAACCTGTGGTAGAGGTAGACCTAGGAAGACATGGAATGAGGTGGTGAAGCATGGTCTTTGAACTTTGAGCTTCATAGAGGCAATGACTAGTGACCGAGACCTTTGGCGATGTGCTGTGCTTGAGAGGACCCATTCAAGCCAAGTGCACCCATGCTGGTGACATATAAAGAACATCTTTCGAGCATTGGGCCTCATGGAGGCAAAGTGGCTGAGTTCCTTTCAAGTATTGGGCCTCACGGAGGCAATGACTGAGACCTTTGGCATTATGTTGTGCTTGAGGAGACCTATCAAGCCGAGCAAGATCACAGTTGTGGCAGATACCGTTGTTATGCAACTTGGCACCTGTGCTGGTGGCATGTAAAAGCACCCATTACACTTTTGGAGTGGTTGGCATTAGGAAGGGCATTCAGCCATAGAAAGCCATGCCAAATGAGACTGGAGTCTGGTACAGCCTTCCAGTGTGCCAGTTCGGTTAAACTGTCCAACCCATGCCAGTATGGACAATGAACATTAAACAATGATGATGACTATAGGCACAGGGCCTGAAATTTTTAGCGGGGGGACTAGTCGATTACATCAACCCCATTGTTTCACTGGTACTTAATTTATCAACCCCAACCTTGGCAGAATTTGTACTCAGAATGTAGCGACGGGCAAAATACCACTAAACATTTCATCCATTGTGCTAACGATTTTGCCAACTTGCTACCAAGATATAATGATAATAATAATAACCATGATGATGATAATTATCATTCTTACTATTATTATTAAAGGCAGTGAAATGCTTAGTGGTATTTCGACTGTCTTCACATTCTGAGTTCAAATTCTGCCAAGGTCAGCTTTGCTGTTCATCGTTTTGGGGTCGATAAATTAAGTACCAGTTGCATACTGGGTCGATCTAATTGACTGTCCCCTTCTCCCCCAAAATTGCAGGTCTTGTTCCTATAGTAGAAAGGATTTTTATTAAAGTCGGCGAGCTGACAGAATTGTTAGCACACTGGATGAAATGCTTAGTGGTATTTTGCCCATCGCTACATTCTGAGTTCAAATTCCAATGAGGTTGACTTTGCCTTTCATCCTTTCAGAGTCAATAAAATAAGTACCTGTTGGAGTCAATGTAATTGACTTATCCCTACCTCCCTCAAGTTGCCCTTGTGGCAAAAATTTGAAATAATTATTATGTAGGTGGTGAGTTGGCAGAACTATTAGCTTAGAAGCATTTTGTCCATCTTTACACTGTGAATTCAAATTCTGCCAAGGTCAACTTTGCCTTTCATTCTCTTGGGGGTTGATGAAATAAGTACCAGTTATGCACTTGGATCGATGTAATTAACTAGCCCTCTTTCCCTGAATTTCAGGCCTTGTGCCTATAGAAGAAAGGATTATTATTAAGGTGAACAGGTAGAATCGTTAGCACACTTGGCGAAACACTTAGTGGTATTTCGTCAGTCATTGTGTTCTGAGTTCAAATTCCACTGAGGTCTACTTTGCCTTTCATCCTTTCGGAGGTTGATAAATAAAGTACCAGTTGAGCCATGGGATTGATGTAATCGACTACCCCCTCCCCTGAAATTTCAGGCCTTGTGCCTATTGTAGAAAGGATTATTATTATTATTCATCCAACCTATGCCAGCATGGAAAATGGATGTTAGCTGAACTAAATCCAAAGCTGCACTTATAAAGGAAAGCTTTGTTAACTGAACTGACTCCAGTATTATTAGTGGGTATTTTGACTCTGGATGGAGGAAAAGCAAAGCTGATTCTGGCAGGATTTGAACACAGAATATAGAGGTATAGAAGTATATACTTAGGAATGTTTTACTTTGGTTCTCTACTATTTTTCCTCTCTGATCTTACTGGGGGGTAGTATGGCGCTAATATGTGAACTGGACTTTAATTAGGAAGAAAAAAAAAAATGGATTGCAGATTCATTTATCTTATAAAACACTTATTCTCAGTCATGGAAACAATAAAAGTGTTCCCCTTTGGGTTGGGTAATGTTGGCTGAGTCAGTTCTCACTGTGTTATTAACCTAAGAGGAATAAGTAGCAAAGTAAGCCTCATCAGGGTTTGAATTTGGAATCAAGGGGAATGTAACTAAATATAATAACGCATTGTTTAGTGTTCTATTTAATTAATAACTTTTTATGTTCTGATAATAATTTGTATGTTGGCACAAAGCCATGCATTTGTCAGGGATATAGTTGATTGAATTGACTCTAGCACTTTTATTTGATCTACTAAGGAGTAACGAAAGAAAAAATTGAACATTATTAAATTAGTGCTCAGAATATAATAGATATAGAACTAAATAGTGGAAAATATTTACTCTGATGCTGTACCAGTTCAACCACTTCATTAATAATTTGGATCAAGAAACAATAAAAAAAGAAATTGAAGTATTCATACTATTAAGGCTAAAGTGAAGCAAGAAGGGATATCTGCTCTGGACTACTTTTGGGAGGGGGCAGTTGATATTTGTATTAGGTGGTATTTTGGGGAAGTAGAGGGAATTGAAGGACTACCTCAAGCAATAAACACTCTAGCTATACCATTGAATATCATCATTTTAAGCACATATCATCATTGTTTTAATGTATACTTTTCCAAGCTTGCATGGGTCAAATGAGAGTGCATTGGGGCAGAGTTTCTATGGTGAAATGCTCTTCTTATTGCCAACCCACTTATTTCCAAGTAGGTTGGTAATATCCAAGTCTATTGAGCAACAAACAGCTTGGGCATGTTTTACATGGAGAGCTGGAAACAAAGACATCCATATGACTGAGCTCTTTCTTTACAAAGATTGTGCAGCATATCAAGAAACCTGGACATGCTTTCATTGTGATTATAGAATGCTAGATTTTCCAACGTTTTGCAGTATTTTTTATCTTGTTTTATTCATTGGACTGTGGCCATGCTGGAGCACCTTCTTCAAGTAGTTTTAGTCAAAGAAAATAACACCACTACTTAGTTTTAAGTCTGGTACTTACTCTCTTAGTTTCTTTTGCTAAGTCACAAGGATATTAACAAGCCAACATTAGTTGTCAAAGTGTGTGTGTGTATGTGGGGCCACACACACACACACACAATGGATTTCCAGTCTAGACTATGTGGGCAGAGATAGCAATATAAGGAGATGCAAATGCCTCAAAGACCTGCTCAGATGTTTCCAACTGCTAAATATATAATATAAATGATGATGATTATGATGATATATATTCCATTGTACAGCCCCAAGCTTTACATATTGAGAAATTAAAAAGGAATTGTGTATTGTATATCTTGATGTTAACACTATAAAAGCTATGAAAAATCATGTAATATTCATTTTGATATTAGCATTACAAAAATAGTGAAAAATCTACAATCAGAAGCTGTTGTGTAACACCTGGTCAGCTCTAATGAAGCAGTCCTATGGGCTGTTGGTTTGCTGACTACAACATACATATCCAGACTGTTCATTCTGATTCATCAATGTATCCTTTCCACTGTTCAGTCTGTTACTGTATATCTTTAGATTTCAGTGGTGGCAATGACAAAGGTGGACTTGGTTAGTGGGTGACAGTTGGTGTTCCTCTGCATGAAGGTTTTAGCTTTCTGGAAACTTAACCTTATACCATACTTCAACAAGAAATTGTAATGTAGTCTCAACTTGAGTAATGCCTTGTGAGTGGAATTTGGTAGCTGGAAATTGCAGAACTTCATTAAACATACAAATATGTGTGTGTGGATTATGTCGTATTCCATAACATGATGGTTTGACTAATAGATATTGATATAATAGTACTAGGCTGAAATAAAGTAATGAAGTTGGTATGATTGGCTAAACCATCTAAAAGTGGTACTCCAGCATGATTATAGTTTAGTGACTGAAACCAGCAATAAAAAAAAAAAGAAAAAAAAAAAGAATATATTTATTTCAATCTTGGTTTGTGTGAGAAGTAAGCAAAGAATAACTGCAAATTATATTTGTATCCAGCTTCCATATGCTTTTCTTTTTATCAAAAAAATTAATAATTTAATTTTGTTCAAAGTAATATTTGGTCACTCACATTCAATCAGCCTTGTAAACTGAATTTAGATGATTGATTTTACAAAATATTTCTCCTCAAATAAGATTTAAAAAAAGATGCATTTAATATTATACCAAACCATGGGATATATTCTATTCATTATAGAAAATGAAATTAGGTGCTATTTTATCTATTTTGTGTTCAGGATGTTTTGTTCCAACAATTGGCTATTTTTAGAATGACTTCATGACGTGCACCTTTCATGAAAGAAGTTTGGATTACTTTCTTTTAGTTCTTCTCTTAAAAAATTTATATAATCTGCAATCATAAGTGTGTCAAAGCTACTCTCTCCACTTAAATGCAAAGTGCAGAAATATCTTCAGATGTATGGAGTAAAAAAGGTCACCAGCCCTCACAGTGTCACTTCAATTACACTTAAGCAACACACTCTTGAACTTGCTCCTCTACTTACCAAAGTTTTTAATCTCCCACTCTCTATAAGATCATACCCTAACATTTGGAAGCATGTTTCTGTGTCTCCCATTCCAAAAAAAGGTAATTCCTTCAACTCACCCATCACTCCATATTGACACTTCATACTATCACTTGGAAATGTTTTGAAGTGTGAATTGTTGCTCTCACTTGTAACTTATAGATAATTGAGACGGCCATCAACAACAATGTTCTCCATCACCTTGAATCTATCTCTCTTTCCTCAATAACCACTAGAATGGTTTTTGTGGAGCCAGATCCACAGGAGACCTATTCTCCTATGTTATTCACCTGGGACTCTCACTTTAGAGACGTTTGGTGAAAGTAATGTTGTTGCTTTAGATATCAGCAAAGGTTTTGACCATATTTGGCATGTAAATCTACTATCAAAACTTCTCAGCTATGAGCTCTGTCCATCTCTCATCTCTTGGGTCCATAACTTCTTATCACATTATTGTGGCATGTGTTAACAAAACTCTTTCTACCTCATATTTGATCATCTCTGGTGTTCCATAAGGTTTTGGTTCTGTCCTCACTCTTTTCATTCTATATATCAATGGCTTATTTATTGCTGCATCTAAAACAATGCCCATTCCTATGTAGGTGACACAACCCTGCATTTCTCCCTAACTTACCTTAGATTCATCTAAATGCAACTGAGACACCAGTCCAAACCTGCATTGATTCCAAAAATGGTCTTGAGAGCATCTTTCACTGGCACCATGCTGACCTTGTCTCTTAATAGTAACCCCCCCCCCCTCAAAACTGAAGCACTAATTATATCAAGAAAACACTATTGCCCACACCCCTCTAAACGTGAGCATCACTCACTTAGAACCTTTACGTTTGCTCTTAATGTTAGGGGTCATTATGTCACTATCCTGATATGCTTTCATCAGAAGAGATCCTCTTCTGGTGAAATCACATCCATAACCTGGCTAGGATCATGTCCCAAAAACTAGCCCTTCTCTTTAGGCCAGAAAATATTTCAGTTCCTAACTGATATTCTATAAGGCTCAAGTGTAGCCCACAAATGAGTATTGTTCCCCCATATGGGATGACACTGCTACTATACACATTGACATTCTAGATTGCATCCAGAGAAGGGCCACTTACCTAATTGGCTCTCATTCAGTTCTGACACATACTGGCCTCTGACCCATAGCCATGCTGTCTCTTTTTGTTTTTTCTGTTGCTACAATAATGGCCTTTGTTCCTCAGAGTTGGCTGGTTTCCACCTCTCAGGCACCTCTGACTCACTCAGTCCTCCATTTCTTGGCACCCTTGTTGTGTCCAACTCCACTTTTCTAGCACTAACCACTATATCCAATTCTTTATCCTTTTGTCACTTTAAATGGAACATTGTCACCAGTCTCACTAGTCTTGGAGGACTTGCAACTTTTCTTGAACTATGTTGCCTCCTCCAGTCCCTGCAACTAAAAAAAAAAGGGAAAAACATAAAACATCCTTTGTTGAACTCTGATAACCCATTGTCAGTATTTAGTATCTCATTTCTGCTCCATTAAACAACAAAGTAGGAGGCAAATCTTTTTCAAGTAATTTTCTCTGAAGTTCTGCTGCCTATTCATCTCAGGAATTTAGAATGAAATATCCTATCCATAGACAACAAAATGCATACACTGAACATGGATAAAAACAATTACAAACTCATAAAACAATATCTTATCAATTCAGCTATTTCTTCTGTACAGTTCATGTTTTGTTTCTATTTTATCCCATTATGCTGGAAATTTTTAACAGGTTATCTGTTAATAGTTTTTTTTTTACAAGCAGGATGAGAAATAGTCCTTAAATAATAGGAGTTTAAAATAGTCAAATAAATGATAAAGAAGCAAAATAAAAAGCAAGACAAATAAATACTATCATAATTGTCATCATTGTTCCACATCCACTTTTCATTCTGGCATGAGTTAGGTGGATTGCTATGACCAGAGTCAGCATGTATTTAGAGGTACAGCTCATCTAATTGGTTAGGAGACCTCATTTTACTGGTTTTTCATTTTTGGCTTGGTTTCTATGTTTGAATGTTCTTTCTAATATCAATCACTTCACTGAGTGTAATGGAATATACAAAGTGTACAGATATATTAAGTAGAAAATCCTGACATTCAGATTGAAACGAAGTGTATTCCTTGTAGTAGGAGAATGAAAACCGATAACATTGTTGAATTGGAGTATCAGAAATCTTTGGGTTGAGTAAACCTAATCTGTAATAGATGACTATAGGAATGTCAAGAGATCAAAACAGTTTTCATGAGAAAGATTTTTTTTTTTATGTAGGAAACGAAATGACCATTTAAATTGCTGGGTCAAATCAAACAGAATATATCTCAGGTAATTAGGGTTGGATCCTATAAACTATGCATTTTTATACATAAGAGATTTGTACATAAGAGACATTGTTTTTATTTGAAAGTTGTCTTAGGTTTGTTTCTATAAAAAGAGACAAATAGTATTTCTTGTTGTGTATATATATATATATATATATATATATATATTTGCGTCTTTGTTTGTCCCTCCACCATCACTTGACAATCTATCTTGATATGCTTACATTCCTGCAACTTAGTAGTTTGGCAAAAGTGTCTGATGGAATAAGTACCAGGCTTCAAAGGGGTCCAGCATAGCCACACTGAAAATGACTGAAACAAGTAAATGTATAAAGTGTATATATAAATCCAGTAGCTTTAGAGAACTGGAACTACTAATTTGCATCAGATTGGTCTGGAAGGGACTCTTCTCATGGTCTTCAAATCTTCAGGGAGTGGTGGAACTGACATATGTAACATTCCTTGTGAATAGTTGCATGTCACCAGTTGTATGTGAACTGGTGGTGGAAATCGGTGTGTTGAGAGGGAACTTGTTGTACCTTCATCTATTTGGAGGCTTTATTCAATATGTAAGTGAATAAAGGCATTCAACAAAAATCAATAAAATGAGTACCTGACCAAGTTCTAGGGTTGATATAATTAACAACAACAACAAAGAAAAAGAAATCTTGAAGGCACTGTCTCAGTATGGCTGCTTTTTTATTTGCTTATAAGGTATGATTTCTTACAAATCCAGATCAAATATAAGTGATTCAATCAATCTCAGAATACAGTTGCTACTTATTTTATTGACTTCAAAAAATACAAAAAGTATTTTAACTTCAAATATAGAGAAACAAGATACTGTACTGCATATTATCCAACACACTGTCATTTTAGCCAATTTTCTGTTCACAATGTGTACTCCTTGATTTCTAACATTACCTGACCTCATATATGTAGAGGAAAGATACAGTTAATAAAATCACTTTATCACTGGCGTTTATTTATTTTACTGATCTCCAAGGTAAGAAATACCAGCATTGTATGTTCATAATTTTAACTTTTTACATTGATACACACACTGGCAAAGCTAGAATGTGTGTCACCGGATCCCACAAGAATCACACATCTACTGCAGACCCAAAAGTGCCACCTGGGGCAGATCACCCCCCTCGCCCCAGCTATGCTAGTGGGTACATGTGAGGGAGGAGTATAGTTGACTTGATTGGCTATGAAATTTACTTCCTTTCTTGATCCCATGGGGATGAAAGCAAAGTTGATGCTGTGAGATTTTAACTTGAAATCTGCAAATAAAATGAAATATTGCATGTACATGGTTTCTGCCACTCATTTGTTGTGTGCCACAGAGTCAGTTGAGCAGGACAAAATGATTTATCTTACTTATGTCTCCTTATGTTCCGAGTTCAAATCCTGTCAAGTTCGATGTTTCATTCTTTCAGGAGTGATAAAATTATCAGGTCATCCCATAAGTTCTGTCCGATTTTACCTTTTTTAGAATTGAATGAAATTTGATAGTATTTTAGAATGTCTAATGGAATTAAAAATTATTTTTATGCATTTGTGTACATTTAAACTAATTAAATATTATTTTACAAAATAATAGAATTAAAATTTCTTTGATTAAAACCCTTTCTAACATGGAAGTATCCAAAGAGCATTTGAGGCACATAATGCTTTATGAGTACAAAAAAGGAAACTCAGCAACCAAAGCGACTCGAAACATACACTCAGTTTATGGAAAAGAATGCTTGAATGAAAGAACTTGTAGAAGTTGATATGCAAAATTCAGAAGTGGAGATTTTAGCCTTGAAGATGAAGATCGAACAGGATGTCCAGTTGAGTTTGATGATAAGCTCCTTGAGGCATTACTTGAAAAAATCCTGCATTATCAGTTGAAGAATTGGCAATAAAGCTTAGTTCAAACCATACAGCTGTTCATCGTCATCTTCAACAACTTGGAAATGTTCCTAAACTTGGAAAATGGGTGCTTCATGAATTGTCTGAAAGCAACTGCAAATCCCGAGTTGACATCTGCTCTTCTTTCCATTCTCGCAAACTCATTTCACCCTTTTTGGATAGACATGTGACTAGTGATGGAAAATGGATCTTCTATCGAAATGTTAGACGTTGTAAACAGTGGCTTGGTAAAAGGGAAAAAGCTCAACCACAACCAAGAAGGGAACTTCATGGGAAAAACGTTCTTCTCTCTATCTGGTACGATTGCAAAGGAGTAATTCACTTTGAATTGCTATCACCTAATGCAACATTCAATGCTCAAGTCTACTGTCAGCAATTAGAGCGTTTGAACCAAGTTTTGAAGAAAAAAAGACCCGCTTTAGTGAATCGAAAAGGAGTGATGTTTCATCAGGACAATGCGTGACCCCACACTGCAACGATCACATTACAGAAGATCAAAGAGCTTGGTTGGGAAAAAATTCCTCATTCACCTTATTCTCCCGACCTTGCCCCTTTAGATTACCATTTGTTTTGTAGTTTACAGAATCATTTGAGGGACATAACTTTTGCAAGCCAGGAGGAGGTTGAAACTGACATTTCAGTGTTCTTCGCTTTGAAACCAAAAGAGTTTTACATTGATGGGATTAAAAAGCTTGTAAATAAATGGAAGGAAGTCATAGATAATCAGGGAAAGTACATTGATGATTAAATTTCAATGAAATATTACATTTGGTCACTTATTTTCTTTATTCGAAATTCGGACAGAACTTATGGGATGACCTAATAGTAGCTGTTGATCATTCCCCCAAATTTGCAGCTCCAATATTGGTTAAAAAGGGTAGTGAGTTGGCAGAAGTGGTGATCTGAATAAATTGCCTTGCAATCTGATTTCTGGGGTCAATAAAATAACATTCTGGGATATTAATTTTATTGGCTGTTTCTTTTCCCTACAGAATTTGGCCTGTGCTGAGATGAAAACTAATGTATTTTTAGTATGGAATTTTGAGTTTAATGAGAAAGCTAAAATTAATTAAGCAAATATTTAAAAAAAAAAATTAGTTTTTATATTCCAGAGTTCATTTGAATGATTAAAAAAGAAAATGAAAAAAGTAAAGCAAATCAGACACTAGAAAAGTAAATTCTTTGCATTAATTTTATGTGGCAATAAATAGATTTTAATGCATACCAAGTGGCTGAGTTTATTGAAAGGACGAAAGTCTGAATTATTGTCCTGAGGGTGATAACATTCCAGCATTTCTTTGGTTTTCTTTTTACTATGTTCTTTATTTCCTTCCCATCTATCTTTCCACCTTTATTTACTTTCAACTCACAACCACTACGTTGCTTCAGTGACTCACTTTATTTACTTATACATCTTGATACTCTCTCTCTCCACATACAGCTGCCCAAATATTCACCCTCACTCTTTCAGTGTAGCTATGTAAAGATTGTGGTTTTCTATCGTTTACACTTGTCAATTATTTAGCTATATATTTCTCAATTCGTACTCTCTACTCTTGCTATATATTTCTTTTAATACTTCTTCATTTGTGTGGCTAGGTTTACATTTACTCAGTTTTCCTCCGCCACTATCTCCTCGTTTACCAATATTCTATCTTCTTATCTTACACCTCTCCTCATCTAGCTGTCTATGCTCTACATTTACTCATACCTTATATCGCTTTGATCTCTACATTTCTCTTCTGTCCCTCTGATATGGTGCCTTGCGTGATTTATTCTTCGTTATATCCAATCTAATATGTAGTTTTCTAGTTTTAATACTCTATCCTTGTCTTTATCTTTACTCAGTTCTTCAATTTAGTGATGTATATTCACACACTCCTCCGATTTACCTTGGTGTATTTACTTTCTATTTCACTTATGTAGCTATTTCTCTACTTATGTAGCGTTTACACCCACACTTTGATGTAACTTTCCTATCTTTATCCACTCTCTAATTTAACTGAAAACACTATTTCTATACTATTAAAATTTTTGCCTTTTTTAGTTTGCTTCTGCCATAAGTCTGTTTTAACTCTGTCATCTTCTGCCTCTTTCCTTTATTAAGCATGTTACGACGCTTTCTCTTAATCAGATCTAGTTATATTTTTTCTGCTTTCCCCCTCTCTTGCCACTTGTCTTAACTATTTGAGCAGTCTGCAACTGTAGATCTTCCCTTCTCTTGCACAAATAATTTATCCCTTCCCCCCACCTTACTCACTACTAATGTAGTTCAACCGCTGTGCTGTCGCTTCCTCTGTTTCTGCTACTACTGTGTTGTTATAGTGTAGCTATTACTAATGTAAATCATTCACTCCTCAGTGGTTCTGAAGCTGATTAATACCCGTCCCCTTCCCTTCATATAACGCAAAGTTTTGCGCCCCTCATAATTCTTTCTTCGCTATGGTACTGGACAGTTTTAAAAAACTTCTTAATCTTCATTTAACAGGGCAGTTTGTCAGCCTTCTTTTCAATCTTCACAGGCCGCTCCTTATATGAAGCCGGTCTGACGGAAGGTCAAACCAAAATGGATTGCTCGATCTGCTAAAAATAGCAGCCAAATCTATATCAACACACACCCTAGCGTATTCAAGAAGGAAGGATGCGACATTGTCCTAGATATATTGAAAATAAGACGTGATAGTCATAACTGGAATGTCTTTGGTTGTAAGTTTCCTTAGGATTGACCTGTGGTTAAACAAAGACGACGTTGACGACGGTAGAGATGGTTACTATAGTGACTAATAGTTGGGGTAGTAGTAGTAGTAGTAGTAGTTAAAACCTTCCTCTTACTATTACTCGATTTATATATTTGCATATTTAACAGCCGTCGGAGAGTTTGTTTGATAATGTTAACGTTTTAGAATACTGAAAAAAAGAAAAAAAAAGGTACTTTTTGGTTCTCACGCCCTTAAAAAATTAGGTTATCTCCCCCAACTAAAAAAATTGTATAACCCCTAATAAAACAAATAGAAAAAACGAAAAATCAAAAAGATTAAACGTCTTATTGAATCTGATAATATTTTAATAACAAATCATACAGAACTGAAAAAGTTAAACATCTTATTGAATCTGATAACATTTTAATAAGAGATCATACCATGCCTATTGAGAGGGCCAAAAGTCAACACTGTGTTTATTGACTCAAAAGGAACTAACCCTTTTAATTCAATCTCTTGTTACTACAAACTCAATAGTTTAGTGTGGGTGAGATAAGCAAAAAGTACCAAATAATCGCTGACCAAAACATTCAATTTTTTTCTCTCCGTGTTTTTCTCCTTGTTTTCTCCGTATTCTTTCTGTTGAAGAGCGTAGCTCGAAACGTTAAAGACTCTGTATTCCCGAGCGTTAAACTAATGCATCCTTTTGTTGTCTACACCACCTGTCCTCGTCTGTTGTTTTTTTCGTAAATTCTCCCATATATATATATATATATATATATATATATATATATATATATATATATATATATATATATATATATATATATATATATATATATATATAGTGTGAGTTCGTGTCCGTGAATGACGAGTAAAGAAAAGTTAGTCACATTCTCAGGAGCGCGCTCCAGGGAGACAAAGATGTATTGGATTATTGGTTCATTTCTAAAAACATGGGTTATATATATATAGAAAGGGCAAGTCACTGAGTAGGTTGCGAATATCGATGAAAGGACTTTGTCTAACAAACAACCGATTGATTGTTTAACCAGCACATTAAACAAACGGTCGATTAGTTATTTAATCAATTGACTGACAATAAAGAAATGATATTGAACCAGCCTGTCTGTTATTATTAGTGGTATAATGACCCTCCCAAGACAAGATTTGTTTCAACACACAAATTCACATCAAGAATCTTGCAAACTAAATGCAAAAACAAAGTAATCAATTATGCAACATTGCATTGTAGATTTTAAGGGGAATAGCCTTAAGTGTGATACCTCTGTAGTTGGTGGTCAGTGATAAGTCTCCTTTCTTAGGAAACGGGAGAATGCAAACCTGGATTGTGCTTTGGTTATACATATTGCAGGATTGTTAAAAGATTCTCATCTTCCAAATTTATGCAGCACCTCTCCAGACCAGCTACTTTCCTGTTCTTTAATCTCTTCTGTACTACTTCCAACTCCTCTTCAGTGAATGGATCTTTCTTGATAGGAAGTTTATTTATGATGATTCTCTGAACTGGAGATTGTTGATGGGAATTCCCTCTAGGAAATTCTTGAAATGATCTCTCCATTTTTGTAACCTTTCTTCCTGACTTGCTGCCTTTCATTTGGTGATACGGATACATTTTTGATAACTCAAGTGGGAGTACTATTGGGCAATACACTTGCATCCTTTTTGTTCATCATAATACTAGACTATATTTGGTGCACATACTCTTTACTTACTTGTTTCAGTCATTTGACTGCAGCCATGCTGGAGCATTACCTTTAGTCGAGGAAATCAAACCCAGGACTTATTCTTTGTAAGCCTAGTACTTATTCTATAGGTCTGTTTTGCTGAACCTCTAAGTTACGGGGACGTAAACACACCAGCATTGTTTGTCAAGCAATGTTGGGGCGGAGGGACAAACACACACACATGTATATACATAGACATATATATGACAGGCTTCTTTCAGTTTTCTGTCTACCAAATCCACTCACAGGGCTTTGGTTGGCCTGAGGCTATAGTAGAAGACGCTTGCCCATGGTGTCACGCAGTGGGACTGAACCTGGAACCATGTGGTTGGTAAGCAAGCTACTCACCACACAGCCACTCCTGCACATCTATTGATCTTTAACAGTAACATTGGTTTTACTCTACAGAAAGCAAGAAATAGGAGGTAACCAACCTGGAAGATCACTAATGCTCATTGTGCAGATGAACTCGATGGGAACAATGCACGTATGTTGTATGCTGTTCTCAACAAATCATGGAAACAATGTCAAATGAAGGAGAGCTTTATAGAAATATTCCTAGCATATCAATCATTTGGGAGTGGTGGTCAAGATATGCTGGTCACTATTATCAAAGCAAAGATGAGTTAGTGAATGAGTTCCTTCTGCGGATCTCAAGCCATGGGAATTCTGATGTCAGATGACTCAGAATGACATGCATTAATTAACTCTCTTGCAATGTTGAGTTATAAGTAGAAGACCTTGAAAATGTTATGAAAGACAGGAATGTTTGGAGAGAGTGGTTTTGATCTGGGCAACCATTCTGATAGCTAGATATAAGTATTTCAAGTTGTGATCTAAACCAATTTTGGGATTACAGTTGCCAAGAAAGAATGTTTGGGATTTACAACAAAAATATCATGATATTCACCTTTCTGGATCTCTTACCCCTTTCTATTTAATACTAACAGTATAGCCTGGTGCTGCCCGGGATTAAGCTAGGGTTATTAAGTGATCAAGTGCTTTATTTCAAACCAAAATAAGTAACATCGACATCAGATTTGAGCGAATTCCGTTGAAATTGGTTTGGTTGAAAATGGTTTGATGGCAATTTGATTGGGAAATCCCATAAGGAATCAGTTTATTGGTTATTTCCACTCATTGACTGTTTTTTTAAAAGTTGCATTAAAGATCTGCACAGGAGAAGGTTGATCTGAAGGTTTGCATTGGGGATCTGGATTGGAGTAACTTAGGAAAACTTATCAACAGCCTTAACCAAAAAATAAGGGGCCTGTCCCTTCTAGGTTAACTCTAACCCAAACTCTAAAACCCTAACCCTGACCCTAAAACCGTAACCCCAACACCAACCCTAATCCTAACCATAAAACCCTAACTCTAACCCTAAAACCGTAACCGTAACACCCTAGTGGAAATTGTGCGGGTGTTAATCTGAAAAATTACCAAACCCTTTTTGTGGTCCAAAAAACGGGTTGGGGGATGGTGGAAGCCTCGGAAATTTTACCCATTTATATTGTGTAATTCACCGACAAATTGTTACATACACCTCTTTGTTTCATTGTTGTTGTGAAATATAAACAAAACTCTTTCACTCCCAAAGTAGTATATGTGCGTGTGTGTGAGAGTGAGAGGGGGGGAGAAAGATGAACGATTTAAAATAAATAAATGATTTAAAATAAATATATTTTAATTGCTGTGTGAGAAAGTATAGATAATCTCATTATAAAATATAGTGTCTTTCAAAAACTGCCCTCTCCTACTTTTTCTTTCGTTAGATGCTTTCTGTCTCCCTCTCTCACTTTTTCGTTACTTTTTTTTTTGTTAGACACTGGCAAATAAACTCTGTCTTGCTTACAAAAATTTTCTTTCCTTAGACGCTTTCTGTCTCCCTCTCTCACTTTTTCGTTACTTTTTTTTTTGTTAGATGCTAGCAAACAAACACACTATTTCTCTCTCTCTCTCTCGCCTTCAAGTGCATATGCACAGTTTGACTTCGCCATGTCAACAATCTTCAAAATTGGTAAAAGTTATTGTTGAAAATCGATTTTTACAGCTATAGGGGGTTCCTATAAGATTGTTATCCACCCCTGATTGGAACTCTCCTGACCGGTTAATATGTCTCCAAAGAAATCACGCGAATACTGCTGTGTATGCAGCCAGTATAGAGGGAAGAATGTAGACGGCAAAGTTATTTCACTACATAGATATCCTGCAAACGTAGCTATTTGTCGTATTTGGCTTCAGAGATCGAGACTTGTGAGGAAAGACTTTGTTTACACTGCAAGCTATGATATGTTTCTTTATATATATATATATATATATATATATATATATATTTATTTATTAATAAGGGTAGTAATTGATATTAATCAATTAGAACCAGTGGTCTAGCATATTAAAAAAATCCGAAGATTAAAATTATATTACATACAAAAATAAGAGGAATGACCAGCAAAAGTGGACTCCTATATGCTAGAAATAGATGCCGATTCGGAATCTATTTCTAGCATATAGGAGTCCACTTTTGCTGGTCATTCCTCTTATTTTTGTGTATATATATATATATATGTGTGTGTGTTTGTTTGATTAAATAATAAATTTACAGCATTGAATCTAATATTCCTCTAATTATTAGACTTTATAGTGTGACTGTCCCTACCTCTTCTACACCTTATGCTCATGGCCAAATCAGTGAATGGTTGCTGAAAGCAGATTGGGATCAGGCAATATTTCACCGAGAGGAGATATAAGCTTCTGCTTATTCCTGTCTGAAGTATCGTCCGATACTTCAGACTTATCGTCCGATGAATTTACTTTGTTGACATTCTTCATCAACAGAATTTTTATACCTTTCAGCCTTTCAATCAAGTCCGCCTTTCTTCCAGTAACATACTGTCCATATATTCTTAGATATTTCTTTAACTCAGGCACAGTAAGTACTTCGATAAGTACCATGATAAGACATAAAACAATAACAATAGCGTGGATAGTCTGCGGAAGTTTAATTGTCTACATGGAGCGCCGCCTAGCCAAGGGAGATAACCTACTTATAGGAAAGCCCTATACGCAGGTCCCTCTGAGAGAAAAAAGTTGACGAAAATGCAGATAGGGTCATGACGAATCTCCTAAAATTGGAGCGACGTGCGTGCTAATTTGTGGACGTGCATAAACTACATTCACGTACACACACACACACACACACATCTTGCCTTATATATATACGGATATTGACTTTGTAGCTTGTTGAATGATTACTGCTTGTTTTTGACTCTACTCTTTAAAATGATCTTGGTTTATCAGGTCAACTCTTTCAGTTTAGTATATTATATTTGCTTTTTTGTAAACTGTACTAATTTTATGGCTGCTGCCTTATTTAATATCTTCTTTCTCTCCTTTGGGTTATCTCCTTTATGTTGCTTAAGTTGGTTGAGATACCTTTCATATAGGCAACATAATTTATAAAGAAGTGATTGTTTGTAAGAGAGATAACTCTTCTAAAACTTTTCTAAAGCATTTTTCAAATAACAGCAGTCTGCATGAGTATTCATCAACATTTAACTTTAATAGGTTGACATCCCCAAATAATGATTACAATCAGTGTGTATTTTTATTTAAGAAAGGTTTTCTTATTTTAATGTTCAAATTTTTAATGATTACAATTCCCATGAATAGCAAAGTATATTTCTCTACTTAAAAGTAACCTCCCTCCATAATACTTAAATATAATACTGAATATAATCAGTTAACTAAACATTAAATTATGGAGTGATGTCCAAATACTGTACTAATAAATAATTTTTAACCAAAATTTCCTTTCCATTTGGAGCAAAAAACAAAATTCAAGCAGCAATTCTTAGCAATCCCCAGGGAAGATAATTTCAAGAATTTAGAATCAATAAACTCAAGAAATTAATAAACTTGCACATTTAGAGGAAAGTTTGATTTTTGTTTGCAAGCAAACCTGTTTCTGCCTGTCAGATCTTATCAGCATAATCTCTCCAAATCCATGCCATTGGCTAATTTGAGTTACCTTCCTCAGCTCTTTTGATGTTTTCATTTCTTCCCAACTAAAACTTGTTTCTCTGCTAGGTTTACTTTATGGTTTCTCAGTTCTAGACTTTGGTTTCCACATGATCATATAACCAACACTATCAAACTCTTGAAATACTTCAATTAACTAAGAGTATCCATGCAATAAATAAATAAATATTCCAATAAGATTAAATAAAGTATTTGGAAAATAAAAACCACATAGATAGGAGTTAATCTGGTCTTTAAAGCCAACTAGTGAAAGCAATGAACATGTTTTGGTCATATTAGATCTTAGCAAAGTATATTCTACTTAGCTGGTAGTAATAAATATAAAACTTGTAAGTAACCAGTATACATGAACACAGAGGGAATGTAGTGACATGCAGCTATGTTGTTATAATAATAGCTTTCCAGTGCTAACTAGCTACTCTCTTAACTCCATTTACAAAGCTGTCTTCAATTTTAACATTACATGATGCCCTTCATTCAAAGAATTGTTGTTTTGGAATAACTCTTTCTTTAAATTAACCACTAATTTTTCAAATTCCAGATGAACCCTGTCAATATTATCTAGCTTTTTCGTTTTTAATTCAAAGCAAATTTAGGGTTGTAGACTTTATCTGTTTACTGGATTAACATGTCCATTAAGACATGTTAAGCCAGTCTTGAGTCTACTCCATTGCAAACATTTGGATCAGGTATCCAGTCTGATACCCCCCCCCCCCCCCCAACCATAGAGGCTTTCACTAAGCTATTAAAAAAAAAAGTAAATGAAAATAACAGGATCCCTCCTATATACTATTAGTGATGTCCTCTCTTCTTAGATGTGATAATAAAAAAAAAATTCAACTTATGTAGCAATAGTATTATTGTTAGTATTTGGACAAGTTGCTGCAATATGTTATGGGAAAGTATAAGTTTGTTTTGAAAAGGATTTCAGTTTTTCTCCTGGATAATCAAACAGGTGAATATAATGTTTTTGTTTTTAATTTCTGTCACCAGGAAACAGGACTTGCTTATGACCGTTACTTAAATGAAATTGTTACTGTTTTGGAGGAAGATCCTGCCTTTAAGAAAAAATTAGAAACTTCTGATCTTCAGTATATAAAGGTATCTGATATTTACTTTATTCTTTCTATAATGGTTTGAAGTGTTCTGAATTATAATTAAGACCTCTTATGATGTCATTGTTATGCTAATATTGTTGTATTTTTATTCCGCTAAGGTCGACTTTGCCTTTCATCCTTTTGGGGTTGATAAATTAAGTACCAGTTTGCATACTGGGGTCGATTTAATCGACTAGCCTCCTCTCCCAAAATTTCGGGCCTAGAGTAGAAAAAAATATTGTTGTACTTTTGCATGTATGTAAAATGCATGCAAAGATTAACATTAAGATGGCTACCAGTTCATTGTCAGAGCTTGTTTAATCAGTAGTGTAAAGCTTTTATGTGTAAACAACCATATTCAGCTATGGCAATGTTTCTCAACCATTGTGCAGTTGTCATTGCTATCTTTCCTAAGTTGCTTGAGCCCAAAAGTACATTTCAAATAATATGTATATAGTATTGAACATTAATTTTTATTACTTCTATATTTGTACATATAGATTTACTTAGATTATTTTTACAATAGAGTTTTATAAAAGTATTAGCAATAGAAAATGTTGATGGATTTTAAAAGTTGAATACAAGTACTTTTTTTGTTTGTATATTCATAACAAATTACTTAAATAGCTAAAGTCATTCAACAATAAAACAAAAATCTATAGAATGTCAGGATACTGCAGTTTATTTTATTCTAATGAAGATTGAAGTCAATGAAAAACTGATTTTTTTTTTTCTGTGACCAATTCTTGAATATCCACATAATAGGTCATTTTTCAACTTTCTATTTACTTCATTTTCATTTGCAGCAGAGTTACCATAAATAGTAAGCAACGAACAATTTAACTCTTTTTGCCAGTTTTGGGTAGGAATCACATATAAATGGCCAAAATTCTTTGACTTATTTCTTATATCAAACACATCTGTTGCTCTCAAACCATTCTTCAACTTCAGAAATTCATCTTATGAAAATTTTTTTACATCTGATAATTTAAATGGAATTTATGCTAAATCCAGCTTGTCATCAGTAAATTCAGGAAAGTATTGGTTGCATTTATTTTCCTACTGTAAAATGCAGCAAAATTCCATTTCTTTTTGTAAATTCTGGAAGCCATGTTGCTACTCTTGCTCTGAACAATGTTATTTGATAGTGAAAATGATGCAAGTTTTTTTGTAGTAATACAAGTGTGATTCATAAAGGTGAACAGCACATATTAGTTCATACAGATCGAATAAACAATGACACAAAATACATAATTAGTCCCTTATACAGCTATTATAGGCCATTGAGGGCATTTTTGATAGTGTATCAAATGCAGATTCAACTTTTATTTTGATGTATGTGTAGTAGCACAAGCAGTCAGCGCCATATTGGATGAGATCTTGCTGGCAGCCATTACCATCTCCGAGACTGGAGTGAGATCTCACCTGCATCCATTTGCCATGCGCGAGATCACAACGAGGCTCGCGATGGTAAACTGGATATAAGGACCCAACAAACAGATTCTATCTTTTCTTCACCGCAAGCACTTGCTGAACACACATATTCACTGGCTGGGTCTCCAGGCTAGTACTGTCTGCTCGTCGTATCTCCAGAGGTAATGGGCCCGCGTTAACAGAGATACAATGAAGTACACAGCTCAAGATGGTATACCAAGAGCAACACACATCATTTATTCGGTGTAACTATGTAAATAAAACTGGTTTTGAATTTGCATTTCCACTTGAGACTTCTTTCCTCGCCTGCTGGAGCCTGAAACAACACAAAGAACAATTTTAATGGGAGAAGGCAATATTCATCCGATATCGTGAACCTTGCCATTATAAAAGTTGTTATCATACTATGAAGGAAGAAGCTGACATTGTAAACTTTTATCTGTTTTGCATCCCAAGAAAGTAAAAATTGCAGATAAATCATCTGATAGAATGGGAACTATGTACTTGGTTGGCTCTTCTACCTTAAGCTAATGAATATATGATTTAGAATAATATGAATAAGAGAAACAGTTTTAAAGAAATTTAGGACTTTAGGTAAGATAAAATAAAGTGTATTCTGAAGATATCCCACTACCTTAAAAACAGTGCAGTTTGAAATTATTTCGGATAATGATACAGCATTGACATGGTCAGTGTTTGGTGAGCTGTAAAAAATTCATTTACTTTAAGCATTTGTACTATTGATAATATGGGATGCTTCTAAAATTGACTAGCAGGTGGGGTGTTTTCAGATAATAATAGAGAAGCACAATGATTAAGATAGACTATTTACTACATAGATATAGGTGCAGACATGGTTGTGTGGTAAGCAGTTTAGTTTCCAATCACAGTTTTGGGTTCAGTCCCATGGCATGGGACATTGGGTGTGTTCTACTGTAGCCTTGGGCTGACCAAAGTCTTGAGTGGATTTGGTGAATGGAAACTGAAAGACACCCATTGTGTGTGTGCATGCGCGTGCATCTCCTTGTCTGCTCATCACATGATAGCTGTAAAATGATTGCCATTGGCATACAAGCAGTGTCAGTCATTTCCAATATTTTACAAGAAAATAAGGCAGTGAGCTGGCACAAATGTTAGCACGCCAGGCAAAATGCTTAGCAGTATTTTGTCTGTCTTTACGTTCTGAGTTCAAATTCCACTGAGATTGACTTTGCCTTTCATCCTTTTGGGGTGATAAATTAAGTACCAGTTGCATACTGGGGTTGATCTAATCAACTGGCCCCCTCCTGCAAAATTTCAAGCCTTGTGCCTAGAGTAGAAAAGAATATTCTACAAGAACATATCTGGCCATGGGGAAATAGTATCTTGTTTGTAAAGAAGGTGAGGGTTTGTGACAAGAAGGGCATTGAGCTATAGAAAATCTGCCTCAATAAACACTGTCCTACCCATGCAACGATAGAAAAGGTGGATGTTAAAATAACTGATGATAGATATGTGTTTCAGTTAAAAAAAATTTAGTTACCTCTTACCTTTTAAATTATTTTTAAAGCTATTAAAGTTAAGACAGGTTTTAATCTTGTTTTCCTGTTTTTTTGCTTGTATAAAAAATACAAAAGAAATGCACAAAAACTTATGAAATCACTTAATTATACACTGGTATATTTGGACTAGTGTCCTCATTTTGTTTGTTATAGTCACAAAGTTTCAACTGTTGTACTCTCTGGCCTTCTTCAGGTGCCTGTCCTATTTGGTAAGCTTTTTGAAATTTCAAACAAAACCCTCTATTAAATCTATGGGTACTGATTGTTCCCATTCCAGTGTCTATTCCAGGGATATTCTCTTATTCTCTTTATTTGTAATGTCACTTGCTTCTTCTGCTTGAAGCAGAGAATATATTGATTGATGCAGGGACTGAATTCACAACCGAATAACTCATGTACACTTGATTCTTAATTAACATTTATGTTCACTATCCCATTGTTCTGTAGGACAATTAAGCAATGGAAATTAGAGGCATTAGACCTAACCAGTTGAAATATACCATTTGTGTCTACAAACTTATTTCTATGATGATCTCTGTTTTATGGAAAATGTATATATTGTTTCTATTTCTGAATTTAACTTGTAATTTTTGTTTGTTTATTACAGAGTGGTGCAATATCAAAAGACTTAGACTTGGTGCATCATGGCATTCGACAACAATTGGATGAGATTAAGCGAAGAGAAGTAATTCGTCTGAAATCTCTTGTCCAAGGGCAGTTTAAATATAAATCTGGTAAATGAATTAACTGTTGATGTTTCTAAGGAGAGCAAGGAGTCATATCCTGAGCATAAGTTTTTGTCTGGCTGAATCTATAATTTGTCTCTAGTTCCTAGTTATAGTGATTTCATTAAAGGTGTAATAAATGAATGTCAGGAGAAAGATGAGCATCATACAAGTATCATTTTCCATTCCATAGGAATGAGGTCTTGTATCTATGTAAGAAATCTGTATCAGAAGTCAATATTTCTAAAGAAAGCAGTGGTTCTTATATAATGGTAACTGAAATTCAAAGTGTCAAGTTAAGCTCATGAAGCCACATGGCTGTTTCAGCATCTCAAACTTGCAATAAGGGAATATTGTTGCAAAAAAATCTGGCAAAGACCTAGTTTTCATGACCATCAGAGTGCTCATAGTAAGTAGAATTTAGTCAATACACTTTTTGATTTAAAAATATTTCCAATAAATTAATATAACAGTAGATACATTTAGAATAGCATGGCAGCATATACATTAACATAGTATATCAGCATATACATTTAGGATGGTATACCGGCATATACATTTAGTATGGCATATTGGCGTATACATTTAGTGTGGCATATCGGCGTATAAATTTAGTGTGGCATATCGGCGTATAGATTTAGTGTGGCATATTGGCGTATAGATTCAGTGTGGCTTATCGGCGTATACATTTTGTATGGTATAACAGTATTTACATTTAGTATGGTATGCTAGCATATATAATTAATATTGTATGGTGACACATTTAGTATGGCATAGCAGCATATACAATTTAGTATGGTATGATAATATAAAAATATTGTTATTGCAACTAATGCTCAATTTCTGTGCTTTTGTCTGTCCTGATCAAACAGACCTATCTATAATCAAAGGCATTCCATCTATGAGTACATTGTCCTTCTCTGTTTCCAAGGTAAGTGATTTGCATATTCGGTTGCTATTTCTAGCAAGTTTAACTGCCATGTTCAGGCTCCTTTGTAGGTTCCTTCGGTGTATTTTTTTGTTCTTGTTGGTGGAAATCTGTTTCAGCTAGAAAAAACATTAAAATGAAACAAAATCTTGGCAAGTTGCCACAGAATAAACCATATATTGAAAGTTTGCCATCTGCTTAATATGTAAAGAAATGTTGGTCTGTTCCCGTAAGATATGATCAGAAAATTACTTAGTGAACAATGGTAGATGAAACATTTGTGTGTGTGTGTGTACACGTGCATGTGTATATGTGTGCAAAATATTTTACAATATGAGTGAACTTTCATGAACAAATATCAGATATTGGCTTTGAGATTTTAAAAATTATAATTTACAGAATTATTCAGAGTTAGCAATAAAATTCTTGTTGTTTACATTATATACTTAAAATTTAGATTACTGTTAATATTTATAGCAAATGAATATTTTACTTAAATTCCTAATGCCTTAAGGAAAGACAGTCTTGTTGTTGATCTACTGTACATTGAGGTCTTGTGTCTGCTAAGCAATTTAATGGTTAAAATAACAACAGATTACATAACAACAAATTGAATACTGATTAACTCCCAGTGAACAGAATTCACAACTTTTTTTTTTGTGGCCATTTTAAGCTGACCTTGAAAATGGCATGGGCATCGAGTAATCTTATTTCTCTTCACTGTGTTGGAAGCATTACTTACAGCAGTATAAGAATCTGAATGTTGTATGTTAGTAAGATTTTGATGAACAGATTCCTTTATTCTGGTCTGATTTCTAGTTGAAACCACTTTATACTTTTTTTTTATCTGTTAACACTATTTTTATATTTATGTAAGAAATTGTGATTTGCGGCATTCTAGTTAAAAGGTGATGTTTACTAATTTGTGAGAGAAAATAGAAAGGCTATATTTGTTTAAAAAAATTGAAACTTTTTTTTAGTAAATTTAAAACTCTTATATTTTTTGTTTACTTTAAAGATGCTTGTTTGTGTGATATATAAATCTTGACCAGAACATTTTATATTTTAATTTGCATTTATATAATTGCTACACTGGAGAATAATGATGACAGTGATGATGTATTGGCAAAGAATATTACACTCCTGTTTTGTCAACTATTAGCACACTGTTGTCTCTGGTTCAGTTAATTCTAGATTCAAATTAGTTTGACTTAGTAATCTTAGTTTACTGCTGTTCTGTTGTGGACCAAGGTGTTAAATCAAATGTTTGTCCTGTGAGTGATGCCGTGTCCTCTAGTTCGTTTGGTCATAAAAGCACCACTGAAAACTTTGTCTTCAAGCTGTGTATTTTGTAAGATATATCTACTTTGATCGGATTTCATTCAGGAAGTGAAAGTCTAATATAGAACTACTTGTGGTCTTGTTCAGTTCACAATGGAATAGTTATCTGATATGTAGTTGTATTTATTATTGAATTACAGGATAACTGTGTTTGAGTAGAGAGCATTTTTTTTTAGTTTTCCGAAACAGCTTACTAAAGAGGTGCTTATAGTTAATTAAATATGATACATTAGTTGTTCCCAACAACCTTTTAGATTCCTAAAACAGCCATCCTTCTCTTTGTGTTTGTTATTTTAGTCTTCCTCTATTTATTCTTTGTGTTATTCTCTATTTATTCTCTCTTGTGTAGTTTCTGCTAGCTAAATTCCCTCGCAAGGCATTGTTTGGCATGGGAATGTAGTTGAAGACTCCAGGTACCACACAGTGGAACTGAACTTGAAACCACTTGTTTGTGAATTACGTTTCTTCAATTCAGCCATACTTCGTGGCAAATTGACTGAGTCATTGAATGCCTTGCATTATTTATTTCGGCTCTCTCTGCCCTGAATTCAAATACTACTTTTCATCCTTTTGTAGTACTGTAGTTAGTTTCTCTTTTCTTTGTTTTTTAACTCCCCCCCCTTCTCTCTCCCTCCCCTTCTCCCCCTTCACTGGAAAAAATTGTCTGTGTTCAGACCTTGAGAGGGATGGGCTCTGCTACATCCAAAAAAGTGTGTAAGGCATGTCTTATGTAATGTTGACAACCCTATCACTCCATCAGGAATTGAGGGTGCTAAGTACACACACTTATGTAGTGGGAAAGGTGTAGCAAAAGATGTTGAGGTAGCAGATGAAATAGGCATGTGGATGACATCAAAGTAAAGCAATGGGAAAGCATCAGATTGTAGTTTAAATAATTTATTTAAATGACACTTGCATTTACTTGTATACACTAAAAATCTCACTACATGACATTACCAACTTACTTTGAGCTGGCCAAGAAGAAATTAACAGGGTAAATACTGTGTTGGTATGATGATGTAGAACTGTGTGTGCATTGATCATTCAGTTGTGTCTGTTTATGTTCTGAGTCTGCTACTCTGTTGGGTTGTTCATGCTGAATAGCTGGTTCTCTGTTGCCTACTGAACTGGCAAAGTTACTTGCTGGCTGTCTCACCTCTGGCTATCTCTCTCTGCTGTCCCTTGATGGATTGCTGTATTTATAATGGTCGTGACAGCTAGAAGGATAGACATACCACAGGAGAAATTCCTACCTATGTAAGTCGACTTCTGTTCACTTGAACCTTAAATGACACAGCTGAGGTTGAAGGGAAACCATCCATCATGTTTTGACAGGACAAAGAAATTCCTTTCGTGCCTGTTTGGTCAGTGGTAGATCAGACAAGTGAGAATCCTTAGATTCAGTTTTGAATTTCAGCTCGGAAAAAGGCAGTGTTAGTTTTTACACTTATAATCAATATAATCTCTGGGTTAGGCATAGCAAAATCAAAGGCAGGTTGATAGTAGATAAAGATTTTGTGGTAGATGCACAGGAGTAGTTAGCAATCAGTTGCACCAAGGAGAAAAAAAATCTTTGCAATGCTTGGAGTTGTGAAAATGGTTGTGGCGAAACAAAATATTGCTAAGTATTATAAATCATCATCATCATCATCATCGTTTAACGTCCGCTTTCCATGCTAGCATGGGTTGGACGATTTGACTGAGGACTGGTGAAACCGGATGGCAACACCAGGCTCCAGTCTGATTTGGCAGAGTTTCTACAGCTGGATGCCCTTCCTAACGCCAACCACTCAGAGAGTGTAGTGGGTGCTTTTACGTGTCACCCGCACGAAAACGGCCACGCTCGAAATGGTGTCTTTTATGTGCCACCCGCACAAGCCAGTCCAGGGGCACTGGCAACGATCTCGCTCGAAAATCCTACAGGAGCCAGTCAGGCGGTACTGGCAACGGCCACGCTCAAAATGGTGCATCTCATGTGCCACCCGCACAAGAACCAGTCCAGGGGCACTGGCAACGATCTTACTTGGCTTGCCGGGTCTTCTCACGCACAGCCCATTTCCAAAGGTCTCGGTCCGTAGTCATCGCCTCGGTGAGGCCCAATGTACGAAGGTCTTGCCTCACCACCTCAGCCCAGGTCTTCCTGGGCCTACCTCTTCCACGGGTTCCCTCAACTGTTAGGGTGTGGCACTTTTTCACGCAGCTATCCTCCTCCATTCTCACCACATGTCCATACCAGCGCAATCGTCTCTCTTGCACGCCACAACTGATGCTTCTAATGTTCAGCTTTTCTCTCAAGATACTTACACTCTGACGGGTATTCACATTGACATTACACATCCAACGGAGCATACTGGCTTCATTCCTTGCGAGCTTACGTATGTCCTCAGCAGTTACAGCCCATGTTTCACTGCCATGTAGCATGGTTGTTCGTACGCATGCGTCATACAGTCTGCCTTTTACTCTGAGTGAGAGTCCCTTTGTCACCAGCAGGGGTAAGAGCTCTCTAAACTTTGCCCAGGCTATTCTTATTCTAGCAGCTACACTTTCAGCGCACCCACCCCCACTACTAACTTGGTCGCCCAGATAGCGGAAGCTATCGACTACCTCTAGTTTTTCACCCTGGAATGAGATAGAAGTTGTTTCCTGTTTGTTTGCAGTCTTTATTGCACCTGAACATCTGCCACAAACAAAAACTAACTTGCTAGTTAACCTGCCTTTGATGTTGCTGCACCTCTTATGTGTCCATAGCTTGCACCGGGTACATCTTATAGAGTTACTACCTACTCCTTTTCTACATACTGAGCAGGGCCATCTACCTGAAGGGGTTTGTGTTTTATCTACCTTCCTACTTATTAGGATTTTGGTTTTAGCTAGGTTGACTCTAAGGCCCTTCAATTCTAGACCTTGCTTCCACACCTGAAACTTCTCCTCTAGTTCTGATAGTGACTCCGCAATTAGGGCAAGGTCATCAGCATAGAGGAGCTCCCAGGGGCAACCTGTCTTGAACTCCTCTGTGATTGCCTGGAGGACTATGGTAAATAATAGGGGGCTGAGGACGGAACCTTGGTGGACCCCTACCTCTACCCGGAATTCATTGCTGTACTCATTTCCAACCCTCACCTTACTGGCCGCATCTCTGTACATGGCTCGCACAGCTCTCACTAGCCATTCTTCTATCCCAAGTTTCCTCATTGACCACCAGATAAGGGATCGGGGGACCCTGTCAAAGGCTTTCTCCATGTCAACGAAAGCCAGGTACAGAGGTTTATCCTTGGCTAGGTATTTCTCTTGCAACTGTCTCACTAGAAATAAGGCATCAGTAGTGCTTTTACCTGGCACGAACCCAAACTGCATCTCATCTAAATTGATTCGCTCCCTAATTAGTTGGGCTATGACCCTCTCTGTAACTTTCATAACCTGATCTAACAGCTTGATGCCTCTGTAATTATTTGTATCTAAAGCGTCCCCTTTACCTTTGTAGCAGTTGACTATGATGCTGCTACACCAGTCATAGGGTATGACTCCTTCGTGTATCACCTGGTTCGTAATACGGGTGACTAGGCTATAGCCAACACTGCCAGATATTTTGAGCATCTCTGCAGTGATTCCTGATGGGCCGGGGGCTTTCCCGGTCTTCATACTCTTAATTGCTTTATCTACCCTGGTACTATCAACTCGGATAGCTGGTCCCTCTATTGGGTCGACATAAGGCAGGCTCTCTTTCTCCCATTCATTCTCTTTATTAAGCAATCTATCGTAGTGGCATCTCCAGACCTCTTTCTTTGCATCCTCATTTAATGCAAGCGTACCATCATCCATGCGAACACATTTCTCTCCTACAACATCACTATTCTCTCTCCTACACTGTCTTGCAACCCGAAATACCTCGAGTCTTTGGTCCTCACGGCGCAGAACATTGATTTTGCAATATTTTGTTTTGTTCTGAGTTCAAATCCAGCTTGATTTAACTTCCACCAGTTCCAATAAATATTGACCCATCATGCTCAAGGGTCAATTCAGTTGACCTGGTACCAATGTAAGAGATGAATATTTACATAACAATTCCGTTTCAAAATTTTAACAATGTAAAACATCATTATTATGTATATTTGATAGTAGTATGCATGTATGTAACTGTAAATTAAGTTTGAAAGAAACATTCATAAACTTGTAAATTTCTTTCATTGAAATTTATTTTCAACAGAAGAAAGAGGTAATAGAAAAGTGGCTTTGCATCATATCAATATAAATAATCCAGATTCATTTGAACAAGATGACTTGGCAAAACTCATCAAACAGGTAAGATATTTTATTCACGTATTTTACCATATGTCAGCTGTGCATTCACATTGTTTCTTATTGTAAGTTATCTTAACAAAAAAGTTCAAGTTGGAATTAACTGAAGCCTTGAAAATATTCAAATTCTTCATTTGCTTAAGAATAGTCAGGAGCATGTCATCTTTTACCGTAAAATTACTCCAAGAGGATTATTTTTCTGAAACTCCATGATGATTACCAAAAGTAAATAGAAAATAAATAAATAGAATGGGTAATATTTCTATAAGTCACAGCGATTTATGAGGGCAATGCTTATCTTTGGATTTAATTGACTAAAATGAACGAGAAACGAATCTTTCTTCATAAGATCTGTTAACTATTCTATATAGTCTAAATTAATGAGAAGTAAATGTTCCTGCTAGCAAGACAATTGGATACTTTCGAAAGTTAAAAATCCTTGACCTATGGACACTGTTTTGATCCTTTATTCTCCTGACCATTTCACATTTAGAAAGTACAACGAACTTGTGGAATCTGAGACAAATTTATAGAAAAGATTTTTGGTAACTTAATCATCAGACTCACTGATATTCTTGTTGCACTTTTCTGTCTCAAATTGGTGCTTATAATGTCTAATATCATTTACATTAAAATCTTAATTAATTGAAAAATCGATGAACTTAATTTAATATCGTGCATATGTGAACTGTAGTCTAGCTACGACCTGTTTTAAATTGGCAGCTGAGCAGGTTTCAAGATCATCACCTTCTTTAATGCATAACTAATAATCTGCTAAGTAATTATTTGTATGACAATACCCTTTCTCAGAAATATCAAAATGTAACTGAAGTAAATAAGTAATAACAAAAATATAAAATGTTGAAGACAAGCACTTTAATACTAAGAAATAATGATATACAACACTATCAGCTATAAATACTCATGTATGGTAAAATAATTATAGGTAAGAGTAGCTGTTAGAAAAGAAGCATAAATTTGATTAATATAGTGTATTTCAAGTCAACCTGAATTTTCAATAAATGAATAAAAATAATAAGAGTAGTTTGAGAATGATAATTGCTAAAATAATTTATTTTAAAGCCCATCTTAAACTTTTTACATTCATTTGTAAATCTGTGATAATAAATCATTTTCACTGTATCAATATATATTTTAACAGGCTACTCATGATTTGGATGAATTGGATCGAGAGAGGAAAGAAGAGTTTAAACAATATGAGATGAAGAAGGAGCATGAAATAAAACAAAAATTAGCTAATATGAATGAAACTGAACGAAAAATTGAAGTTCAACATATAAAAGAAATGAAAGAAAAACATAAGCAACATCCCAAAATACATCATCCGGTTTGTGTGATAATATTACATGTCCCATAACTTTTCAGCATTACCTCATAGAGATAAAAGTTTTAAAAAATCAAACAAAAAACAGCTTTTGAAGCTCATTTCTCTGTTAAGCTCCTCCTTAACTACTTTTCATTTCGAAGCTTTGAAACTTGCATTTTATTTTGTCTTAGATTATGGATGCATCTGTTGAATAATCCTTTAACGTTAACATGTTTGATAAAGCACACAAAGATTAGTACTTTAATTTATGCAGTGTAGTAAAAGATGAAAAATTTGTCTGGTGAGGAGAAGCCAAAATTTATTCATGTAATGTTGCAAAATTATTGCCTGTGCTATTTACAGAGTAACACTTCAGCATCTATAAACTGATTATTTTTGTTTTGATATGATCTTTCTAAACTTTCTTTTCAATAATTATAAAATTTTAAATTTTACTAATTGCTTTCTCTGTTTTAAAGGGTAGCAAAGCCCAGCTGGAGGAAGTCTGGGAAGAAGTTGACCGTCTAAATGGTGAAAACTTTAATCCCAAGACCTTTTTCAAGCTACATGGTTGGTATTTGTTTTCAGTAGTTTTTGTCATTTGGTAGTAGATATTATTGGGCCCCACCTTCAAAGATTAAGTTAATTATATGAACACAGGCAGTGGATTGGCTGAATTACTAGAGTGTAGGACAAAATGTTTCACAGTATTCTGGCTCTCTTTGAGATCTTGGGTGGTATTAATCATTTGTTTGGTTTAACAACACCACTTAGTCTTTGGGCACCTTTAGTGGAGTTCACTTTGTTACAAATATTCAGACCAGTTTACGGAAATTTCCCCCCTTCTTTGCACCAATTCTAGAGGCCTCGTAAAAGTAGAATCATTGCTACTACCCTTTCTTACCTGACCAAATGATAAAAAAATAAACTTTGGCATTTATCTCAAGGTTTGAGAGGCAAATTGATCTTTATATAAAGAGACTTAACTCACATGAAAGCATTTATGTTAGGTGTAATATTTTTATTCACTCTGAATAAGGCTCGACAAATTTTTACACAGATGTTGTCTACTGAATTTCACTCACAATGCTTTAGTCACTGCTTTTGAATCTGGAACTGTGGTTGAGAAATAAATTTCTTTACTACATAGTCATTCTAGCAAAAATTTACTAGCAGATTGTTTTCCATTTGTATCTTAAATCATGATAAATTTAATACTGAAAATGTTAAGCGAAGTCAGAATCTCTATAAAAACAACTGAACAGGCGGAGACAAATTATTTCGCTTAAAGTCAGTGTAAAGTTTGGAATGGAATTTGAATTACATAATCCACACTTGTTGAAAGCATTGTAATCATTTACTCTCCGATGGCTCTTTGGCACCAAGATGATGAGGGTAGTGCAGTCTTGATATATTTTGCTATTTGTACCCTTTACATCAACAACTGTAGAGCTGCATAAAGAAATGCAGTTGACATTAAGCTTTTTGTAAAGTTAACATTTGTAAAGTTTTCATACTAAGATTTTTGTTTTGCACTGTCTACAATGATAATTATTGTATAATGATGATAGTGAGTAAACAAAATTCTGATCTGATTTAGTTCTTTTAGCTACGTTTTTAAATAAAGAAAATACAATATAAATTTTATAATTTTGCTCATACTTCACTTAGGAAGACCAACAATTACTTTGATATTTTTCTTTCATTTTAGATGTCAATGGTGATGGTGTCCTGGAGCCAAGTGAAGTTGAAGCTCTTTTTACAAGAGAGGTAATGTATTCATTATCATCGTCATCATTTAACGTCCGCTTTCCATGCTAGCATGGGTTGGACGATTTGACTGGGAATTGGCAAACCAGAAGGCTACACCAGCCTCCAATCTGATCTGGCAGAGTTTCTACAGCTGGATGCTCTTCCTAACACCAACCACTCCGAGAGTGTAGTGGGTGTTTTTTACGTGCCACCGGCACGAGGGCCAGTCCGGTGTAAAGTTAAAGGTACACTACCGATGATCATCTTGTCTTTTTAGTCAATTCATTACAGAATACAATATCTAATATACTCTTTTCTTATAAAACAGTGGAGTGTTATTTGAGAGAGAGATAGATGACTGCCATTTTTACTACATTGAGGAGCCAGCCATGCAGAGACTTTCAATACTCCATCGTTTAAAGTCCTCTTTTTTATGTTGGCATGGGTTAGACCGTTCAACATGAACTGATGAACCAGAGGGCTGCTATGGCATAGCATCTACAGCTGGATGTTCTTCCTGATGCCATTGACTTCACAGGGTGTACTGACTACTTTTTTCACAGCTCTGTCACTGGTGAGCTTACCAAATACTTGTGAAACAAGATCTCTTCTCTCAACTGAGTGGGGTATAGTATTAAGATATATGAAAGTATGATAGAAGTGAATATATAACTTCTCCTTCTAGAGAGTGGGAGAAAGATGTAAGGTCAAAGTATTACTAATTTTACAATCAAAACAGCATAAATTTGCTGTGTAAATTCAATGTATAAACGGTATATCTTTATGTTCCTGACAAGTTCAGCTTTTCGATGGTTATGTAAGCTTACATCTTTTTTCTTATAGGCATCTGATTTTTTAATAATTATTATATTATAAACACTTTGTAACAAGATAATGGCATTACATTCCAGCAAGTTTTTTTATGAGTCTTTTAGAATTAAGATATATAAAAGCTTTCAGATATATTTATTCTTCATTAATCCATATTACTGATAATTAATTGTTTATTTCTATTTATAATGTTTTATTATGAAATTTGTATTCACTTTTGAAAGATATGTGTGTCCTGGTCACAAACAATACAGTACCATTGGTAAGATATGAACCACCAACCTCTTGGTAGGTTGTCTGGCACACTATTAATTTGGTCAACTACACTGTCTAGTTTACTCTACAAAACCTGTAACATCTATTTTTACAACTAAATATTAATGTAAAACAACTTGGAGCTTGCTATAACTGTATTAACTTCAAGTTCAACAGTTCACTATAAGATCATGGTTTTTGTCTTTCTTTGAATTATTAAATGACATTTGATCCCGCTTCTTCTATCCACCTACCTTTTCAACGACAAAATCACTAGTATGAGTCTTTGGTTTCCTATTTTTCTTTATTTTGCCAAATTTCTGAGGTTTCATTGCAAAAAAAAAAAAAAAAAAAGCAGGGTGAAGGAGAACTTTTTTCTTAAGTTAAACATTGTTACTTAAGATAACTTACTGATCAGATTGTGACATGAGAATCATGTATTGTGCAACATTACCATTTTAAACAAGTTTCTATATACAGTTCTATGTCAGAATATCGATGGCTAAAGTGCTTATCATCATCATCCTTCTCTGCCTCCTCATTTAATGTCTGTTTTCCATACATCTATTGAATTTTCTGTGGTTATGTTGCTTTATATTTGAACATATTTTCCTTTTTAGAATAATTCTTATTTGCTGCATCTCAGACTATTTTTTTGTATTGTTAGATTGAAAAGATGTATGATCCAAATAATCCTGAGGATGATATGAAAGAAGCCAAAGAAGAAATTAATCGGATGAGGGAACATGTCTTCAAAGAAGCTGATACTGATGATAACCACCTTTTGGATGAAGGAGAGTTTGAACGTCTTACTCAACGAGAAGAGTTTGGGAAAGATGAAGGATGGAAGGTATACATTTCAATTTTTATATCGATGTGTAAACTATATATCAATTAGGCAGTCATCATCATCTGCAGTATTATTTTCATGTTTGTCTTTTATAATTGTTGGCTGAATTTTCAGTAATGGAATGCTGGCATCCACTATGTTAATGAAATCTTGTGTTCTGGAAAATGCCTTTTTTGTGACATTGAAGTCAATAGAAAATAGGTGTCACATTCAGGAATGCCATGATATGGCAAAATATGGTGATGTCTGTATTGCTATTTCTGTCCATTCTAATATTTGAACTAATGGATTAAACAAGGGAGGCTACTTATTAGAACTTTATTTCGTTTTTGGATTTGGTTTGCAAGATTTTTATGTGAGTTCGTGTGTCAATTGAAGATTAGGATAGATTCCTGTTGAAAGAGAGAGATTGGAAATTGAGACTGGAGTTTCAGTGCAATGAAAGAGATGACTTTGTAATCTAGCGACTTGGTGAGATTGTTGGAAATTTTACTTGTGGCAAATGAATTTAGTTGTAAAACTGAGGGTGGAAGCTTTTTTTCATTGTGAATGTTGCTAATAGTTATCTTGTTTGATGTGTAATGGGTAAGAACATTTGACAAAGACCATTTTGGCAAGGTACCAGTAGGCTCTACTTCATTTTAGGTGGTGGGAAAGCTTGCAAGATGTAAACATTACAGTTCTGATTGGTTGACTAACTCCAGATGTTATTGACAATACTCTTTGCCAGTATTGCTGCAGCACTGTTATAGGTAAAGCACTTAGGATTTTGGGTTTATGAGCTTTGGTTGTGTAGTAGGAAGTAGCATGTCTTAGATGGTTTGGGCACCCACTTGGCCATTTTATTTATAATTATACAAGACCTAACTACTTTAAAAGGTCTTGAGAAAATGAATGATCATATGACATTATGACTCTAAAGGTCCAATCTTTTGTAAGAAAACTAGATTTGATGAAATTAGAGGTATTAGTATATTGGTTAGTAATTTCTTTTTTATTAATGCCCATTAGGTTCAAATTGAGCAAGACAAAGAAATGTTGATTAGGTTAGGGTGCAAATCTTAATTCTAAGGTTATTTAATTTTGATTCTTCTTATTACCACATCCATCTCAACAACACTTGCGTGTCATGTACATATGACAGTATCTTTTACATAACTATGCTTATCAAATACTGCTTGTTACTGGAAATCTCTTATGATCAGTTCTGTAAGATTATCTATTCCACTTGCAATACTTGACAATTTATTCTTATTAATTACGCAAATTACCTAATTCATCATTAATGTTTATCAGCTCAAGTTTCATAACTGTTTTCTAACAACACAAGAACTTTTTTTTGTGAACTGTCTCAGTAGGAGATGCATTGTTTATTGATGAAAGAATATGAAGGGCTTTCAAAATGGTTTGTTGGACAAATTGGGATCTTAAAAGATTTAGAGAATGAATAGTATATTCCTTCATTCATATATATTCAATGTTAGCAATCACTTTATAAGATCTTAGCAACACAAATCTGTAATTTAGTTTTAATCTTAGTTTAAATATTTCTCCTCATTCCATGACTAACACCCTTTGAAAAAACAGCTTTCACTCTGATTTCTTTCATCAGCTCCCTTTAAGTCAAAGAGCATAGATGATATTGATTAGAAAATGATATTTGATGTGTGAGGTAATGATAACAAAGGATAAATGTATTTGTAATCCCTAATTTTGAAAACCCCTTTTACTTTTGAAGGGCTTGGATGAAGATGATGAAATATATTCAGAAGAAGAAATGCAACAATATGAGAAGATGTTACGTGAAGAAGAAGAGCGCCTTAAAAAGCAACAAATCTATGACAATTTGGCTCAACCGGGACAAGTGGTGATTAAAAGTTTTTTCAGTTTTAAGTTTATGATTAATTTAAGTATACGAAGGAAAATATCTGTAATAAAGTGTAAATGGAAAGTTTCTGGTAAGAAAACGCATTTCAGTGCTATACCAACACAATCGTTGTATTCTAGTGCATTCTGGAAAACAATCTTGTAGCTGCTACATAGATTACTTGTATCAGGTGAAGATACATACAGCTCACTTTAAGCATGTAAAATACATAACTATTTGGATGTACCTCATAAGAAATTTACTGGGATGTAACATTAAGATGAAATGGTTTAGGTCAATGACATCTTATACAGTGCATATTAGTCCTAATTTATGTAAAGATCCTGGAATAATTTTGTTTTAAGCTGTCAACAAGCAACAAGATATTTAAAAAAGAAAAACAGTAATAACATGAGAACTCATAAGGATGTAGTTGATTTTAAGGATAGGAAGTTTGTTGAAAGAGATTTGGCTGTAAGCATTGAGAAGGTGTACTGAGAAGCTCTTTGTTGGTGCATCAGCTAGATTAAGTGATAGGTACTAACTTACTGAGTACTGTCCCATTACAAGAATCATACACTGTTCTTAAACATACCAGATGAGTTCTACTTATCTTAATCTTTTTAGTTGCTTGTTAAGTATTAAGCAAGGATTTTTAACTAAAGTGACCAAACAGTTTATGATTTGCTTTTTCAAATTAGGCTCCAATAAAACTGTTGCAGCATTTAAAAGGTTGGAAAAAATAGTTGAAAATAATTCCTTTCTTTGAATGTATTGTAGTGATTTAGGCTAATTGAACTTATAGGGGCTAACATTGAAAAATTATTATTAGTATTTCTAGTTTTTGTGGATGAAATAAATTTCTTTTAACGAATAAAGCTAGTCCCTCACAAGTAACTTTCTTAGAAGTTACTTAGAACAAACCAGTATTTTTTCTTAAAAGTTACTTAGGACTGACTTAACCTAGGAAAAGGTTTAGTTGCTACCTATTCAACTAACAGAGTAAACTTAGGTTTAATGTGTTTAATCAAAATCCCAGGGAAATACCTACAGTAGGCTATGAATTTATATGTAAGCCAATCAAGACTTCATCCTCTCAATTATTTCTCTTCTACCCTAATAAATATAGAATGTTCAAATTCATGAAATAATGTCAAAATACTCATAACCTCTTTGTTGCATTTCTCTCTGTATTAGGTACAGCCTGTTGATCCAAACGTTGTTCATATGCAGCAACCACATCAAGAACAACAACAGCAACATCAGGAGCAACAAAATCTGCAATATGCACATCAAGAAAAACTCAGACAACAGCAATTGACTGATGCTCAACATCAACAACAGTTTGCTCAACAGCAAGCTGCTTTACATCAACAGCAGCAACAGCAGCCTGTAGGTCATCAGCAGCAACAGCAGCCTGTAGGTCATCAGCAACAACAGCCTGTAGTTCATCAGCAACAACAGCCTGTAGTTCATCAGCAACAACAGCCTGTAGTGCAACAGCATCAGCAACAACAGCCTGTAGTGCAACAGCACCAGCAGCAGCCTGTAGTTCAGCAGCAGCAGCAGCAACACCAACCTGTTGTTCAGCAGCACCAATAAAACTATGTTGGTTAACAACAATTAGTAAATCCTTTGTAAGTGTATGTGTCTGTTCATCAACTTAGTGATTATTGTTCATAATTCCTGTTAAAATTTTGTACTGTGTTAGGCAAGTTAAATTTTGAGAGAAATCAGTTTAGTTGCGTGAAATGTTTTACTTATGGGTATGACACAAGTATTCATGTGCAAATCCTATTTGCCAGGCCTTGTTATTCAAATAGGTGGGTAAAATTTACAAATCTTCATAGGGTTTGCTTCTTACATGAATCAGTAGTAGCCTGCATATGAATAAATCTGTTGTACCCATTAAGAAGTATCACAGTAGCTGAGGGTAGTTTTTCTACCTGGCTGGCTCCTATCATCTGTCCTACCCATGCATGCATGGAAGATGGATGTTAAACAATGCTGACTATGATTTTATACATACATACATATATATATATATTCTATATTTTACCTGTGGTTCTTTTCCATAAAACCATATATATATATATATATATATATATATATATATATATTAGCAACAGAGGCAGTATTAATTCAAAATAGCATTCTGTACATCTTACTTAACATAGATGTATGATAGAAAACCACACAATTGCAGTATTTGTCACGAGACAGCATCTCATAGATGCAGAGTGCTAAAAAAGCACAGAAGCATATCAGTAGTTGACAAAAAGGGTCCAGTAGTGGAATTGCTGAATCTAGATTTCTGCTTCTTTGAGAATCAGCAGCAGCAAGTATACATTTAGCAACCACATGCTTAGAGAAATTTACCTTCTACTGATATACAAATGTAGTGATTAAGAAGGCACTGGTGTTGCAAATAACTGGCATGCTCAGAAAACCCTTGTTATCAACGTCAGAAACAATATTAATTCAAAATGAACTAAACTAGACCCCCTTCGGTCTTGAATGACCACGGGATTGCACCTAGAAAGTTCCCCTCCAAGGCACAAGTCCAGTCAAGGTTGTTTATGGAAGACCAGCAGTTGCCCATGCATACCAGCCTTCCTTTTCCATGCTACCGATGTCATCCAAGAGAAAAGCAAAGGCTGACACAGCTTGACACCAGTGATGTTGCAACTCATTTCTACAGCTGAGTGAACTGGAGCAACGTGAAATAAAGTTTCTTGCTCAAGAACACAACATACAGCCCGGTCTGGGAATCAAACTCACTACCTCATGATTGTGAGTCCAACTCTCTAACCACTAACCCATGTGCCGTCATTAATCCAAAATAGTGTTCTCTACTTTGCTTTTGTATTTGATTTGCAAGATTCTTGATGTGAATTTCTGTGTGGAAACAAATCTTGTGTCTAGAGAGGCACAATGACCCTCCATAGACACAACAAATGTTCTGTATATCCTATTTTTATGTAGATGTACTATAGAAAGTCACACAACTGCAGTATTCATCACCAGGCAGCATCTTGCAAAGATGTACAGTGCTAAAAAGCATAGAAAAGAAAGTACACTTGGGTAAAGTTCACATATTTGGGTATATAGGGATATATATATAGTTTTAGGGAAAAGAACTAAGGTTCATGAACTCATCGATGAAAATCCACTGTCACATCGATGAGTTCATGAACCTTGGTTCTTTTTCCCTAAAACTATATATTTATATATATTTAATACTGTGAAACTTAATTTAATTTTAATTTTTATAAATTGATTTTAATTGAGTTTTTACCTGTAATTTTGGATTTTTATCCCTAATATTATTATATATATATATATATATATATATGTATATATATATATACTTGTCCTGTAGAAAAAGGCGTAGGTAGAAACTCCATAAGACGTACCCAGTGTAAGCTATGGACATATCAAAAGAAGGCTAATTGGGAAGATAGTTTTTGCGTGTGGCAAATGCTCAGGAGCAATAAACACTGAAAATGTGCAGAAAATATCTTCTGTCACATTCCAGGGGAAAAAACTACAAGTGGTTGATAAGTTCCACACCCTAGCAGTAGAGGAAACCTGTGGAAGCGGTAGACCCTGGAAGACCTGGGATGAGGTGGTGAAGCATGACCTTTGAACATTGGGCCTCACTGAGGCAATGATAAGTGACCAAGACTTTTGGAAATATGCTGTGCTTGAGAAAACCTGACAAGCCAAGTGAGACCATAACTGTGGCCTATGCCAGTGCTGCATAACAAGTCCATTTAAAAGTACCCTTCAATCATTGGGCAATAAACTGCACTTGCAAAGACCTGTTGAGGCTAGTGAAGTTGTTGTCATGGTCGATGACAGTACTGCCTGATTGGCACCCATGCAAGTGGCACATTAAAAGCATCATTTGAGTGTGATTGTTGCCAGTGCTGCCTGACTGGCTCCCATGCCGGTGGCACGTAATAAGTACCATTTAAGTGTGATTGTTGCCAGTATTGCCTGACTGGTTCCTGTGCCGGTGGCACGTAAAAAGCACCATTTGAGTGTGGTTGATGCCAGTACCGCCTGACTGGTCCTCACACTGGTGGCATGTAAAAAGCACCTGCTACATTCTCGAAGTGGTTGGTGTTAGGAAGGACATCCAGCTGTAGAAACTTTGCCAGATTGGAGCCTGGTGCAGCCTTCTGGCTTGCCAGCCCTCAGTCAAACCATCCAACCCATGCCAGCATGGAAAGTGGACGTTAAATGACGATGATGATGACATACACACACACACACACACACACACACACACATGAACTTTTACCACAAAGCGGTTGACTGTGATAATTTAAAGTTCGTTTTGGCTTTACATAGTTTTAAGCATGCTGCTTTTTTGTTCCTTCACAACTGCTTCTTCTTACCTAAGACTATAAAGCCAAAAAAATCAAAGTAGATCAGAGTCTGGTGAAGGCGAACAAACTGAAACTTTTAAATCACTGTCAACCTCTTGTAAAAGTTGATAAAAATGTACTCAATTAAAATGTGCTTTGTTATAGTTTCCATCTCCCAAATTCATTCCCATAGCAGTGGTTGTGGGCTATAGTAGAAGACACTGGCCTAATAATTTTGTTGCCTGAAGGCTTTCATGTAGCAAGAACTTTGATTAAAGATGTCATCTATGAACCAACAAAATAAACTCTACTTGATGAATTGAATGCTGTTATTTTTATGTCTATTTTCCCACGCTGGCATGGTGTGGATTGCTTGTACAAAGGTTAAATTTACTTATTTGTACATTTCTATACATATTCAGTTAGACATAAAAATCAATGTTAACAATTTTTTTCTATTTCTTTTGCAGCAACCTCCCAACTCGACTGCAGTCAGGTTCCCTATATCATCCTTTCCTTTTCTGGAGCAAGTCATTAAAATGGTTGTCTATTTTTTTTTTTTTTTGATTCTTCAGAAACTTTTTGGTTGAAGTGTATGTGTGTATACACCTCTTTCCTCATATACACACATATGCAGATATACACTTATATCATTGTTTGAGTGATATTCTTTTTCCTTTGCTTATTCATGTTTTCCTTTGTTTTTATCAGTTTGTTAAACCCCCTCCCCACCACCACCACATGAAAACAAGAAAACAATGATGCAACATGATGTCTTGTAGGTGCATTATTCTAAATTTGTCTACATGTGACCTTTTACTATAAGGACAACAAACATTGATTCTGGTGTTTGTGTTATACTGCTCAATTGAATAGTTGTGGATGGTTTTACAATAAGCTGAATCTCATATATATATATATATATATATATATATATATATATATATATATGTAGCACTTGGATTATGGATTAAAATATATAATGAAATTAATGACATTTGAATTCCATTTTTTTTCACTCTAAGAATATTTAATGTTTGCTATAGCTTGGAATTTGTATATAAAATTTAGTTAGATTTTATTTTTGTTAGGAACAATATATATTTATTGAGTCAGTTGACATTTATCTTATTCATTGTTAAATTCTTTTTATTTATGAATAAACCTTTAATTAATAAACTTCATGTAAGGTTCTAGTTTTCTTTTAGAAAAATTTGGTTTTCTGTTCAGCATTGCCCCTTCATCCCCATGAACTTGATCTCTCATGTTAAATATGTATTTTACATTGCTCAACTTTAACAATATGGTATTACCATACTACAGAGTTAGCTTCTCTGATGGAATTGGTGTTTTTATATACATCTTTCAGAATGTTGTTGTATATATTTACCATATATGAACAGAGAAGTTTAACAATAATGAATTTTATATGTAGGTTATGGTATTTCAGAGTCTACTTATAAACTGTATTTCATACAGTTTTTGAAGCCTCTGATTCATCTAAATGAGTTTAGCATTAGTATTGTTTTGCTAGGAAAAAAGGAGTAAAATCAAAAGCTTATTGAAATTAGAATATTTTTCTGATTTGAATTTTGAGAATAATAATAATAATAAAAAGTTATAAAAATTGGTTTTCAAATAGACAGGAAATATATTGAATACTATATTCCAGTAACTGACCTGAGATGCATTTCATTTTATTCCAATTTATGTTAGTATTAAATTGGATGCTTATTCTGCTGATAAGTCTTATCCTGTTTTGTTATATCAAACAGTGATATCATTGTTTCTTTTTATAAATTTGTATGTCACAAACAATTGCTTCATTTGTCTTTTTATGACTTTTTGTATTCAATGTTCACGAATAAAAAACAAAAAAAGGTTGATATTTGGGTCTATTGTATTGTGTGTGTCTTGCTTACTCACATTCCAATTGTTATTTTTTTTTTTCTTTCATTTATGTTATTTTCTCAGATTTGTTTAATTCATGAAGACTTGTTTTAGAAATCATAGGTACTTAAATATTTCATTTAGTCTTCTCAAAAGGTTATTTTAGTTACGCACACTAACATGCACACACAAAATTTCCCAGCAGGTAAAGTAATTTACAATTAGTTTTAATATGAAAACAAAATCTCTATATTTTTTTAAATCATAAAATTCCGTTTCATATTTGAATTGGAAATATAAATTTTAATCTGAAGTTTTATACTTATTAGCTTGCTTACTTAGAGAAAAAAATGAACCCATTAAATAAACTTAACCTTCTCAGATGCCTTACTTATATTTCAATTTAATTTTAGTATGTACTAAGTTATGTTATTTATTGTTTCTTTCCATAAAGATTGAACAACTTTGATTTATGTAACAACTGATCGTAAAAATACTATTACCCGCACTCTGTACATTAGGATTTTACAAACAGCAGTTCTCTAATGAATAATAATTTGTTTTCATTATATTTTGTATATGATCATTATGACATAAGTTAACTACAACCCAATATATTTTTAGTGAAAAATATATTGTCATATATTGTTTCAAATTTACAAATTATATGTACAGACATCTTGAATTGTTAATCGAAAATTGTCATTTCAATTGAGCTTTTTTCCTCCAGTTGCAAATTTAGCAAATGAATAAAAAAAAAAAAAAATCAATAAAAACTGAACCAAATGTTTTCCTTTTCTTTTCTTTTTATTGCATAAATGCATATTTGTGTGTGTGTGTGGGTGCTTTTTGTTCTGTTGAAATTACTTGAAATAATTTGGGAGACTTATCCACTTCCACTGAGGTATGTTGAAATACTACAGCAATTAGATACTACAACGTTCTTTCAACATAATACATACAAGGTTTGAAAAACATCAATATACTCTTGATGCAGAAAAAAAAAAAAGAAAAGAAATATCTAATAATATAAAAAAACCTCAGAAAGATAATTTCTTTGAACTATTCACCTCATTTTAAACGATGAAAATATTTTAATTATTAGGTATCTTATTCTTGGATGTAGACAAAGTATTAAACTTGAAAATTTTATAATAATTGTGCAGAAATTATTTTCATCTTGAGTTCAATCCCACTGTACAGCACCTTGTGCAAAAGTGATAGTTTGTTGAACTCAAAGCTATATATTATTGTTTGTATGAGTCTGTCTTGCTGAGTATGTACAGATATTGCCCTCAGAGAAACCTTTAATTTCAGTTTATCCTTCATGCATTATTCTGGAATGAATTGAAGTTTAAATGACTATATAATAACCGCATGGACTTCATTGAAAACTGTCTTAATGTAGTGTGCCTTGGGGGAAAAACCAACCTGGTGGAAGCAATTTCTCAAGCTGTACATAGAAGAGGAATTGAATTCACTACTATAAGCTAATAAAACACTCATAGTGCTATCACTACTTACAACAGTGAGTTGCTCCTACAATATAGTACCAATTTTCAGCAAGCCATTTAAGAGTTAAATGGGTTAAGAGAAATAACTCAAGTGGCAAGGTGCATGTGTTTGAATACATAGACAAATAGAAGTATTTAAAATATACAACAAAAATTCTTGATATCTTAAAATTATCTCCACTTCTAGAGAATGTATCATAAATACCAAATGGCAATTATGACCAGCTCCATTTGAGAAGAGATAATCTCAAGATGTTTCCTAAACTGACATGCCATTAAGGAAAAGGACAAGCTTCTTGTCTGGAGATAAGCACACAGTCATGGACAAGTCACTGATACAAGAGCTGTTAACAGCATAACAATCGTCTGATCTTATTTCCAGCAGCCATGGTACTTAGACTTGTAGCAAACAGTAATTATGACCTTGGTGATTTGCATGATTTAAACAAAAATGAGCTAAGTGGTCAGGAGCATGTATTTAAATAAAATCATCATCATTTAATGTCTGTTTTCCATGCTGGCATGAGTTAGATGGTTTGACATGGAGCTGTCCAGACTTCAATTGTCTGTTGTGACATTCTTCCTATGGCTGGGTGCATTTACACAGCACCAGAGCAAGAAAATGTGTCCACAACTGCCCTCTTTTCTCCAGATAATAAGGCTTATTTTTTTGTTCTTAATGGCATGTTAGTTTTGAAGAGTTCTTGAAACTTGAGTTTATCTCCCCTTCTCAAGTGGAGCTGGTCATAACTGTCGTTTGGTAATTATAATACATCCTCTAAAGGCAGAGATAGTTTTGATAAGCCAAAAATCTTTGTTGTATAGTATTTGACATACTGGTATTTGTGTAAGAGTCAACTATCTTGGCCAAGGACACATGTAATAATAGTGGTAGGATATCAACTATTTGTTGTTTTTAGTCCCACATCACTCTTGATTGAGCAGACCTACAATCAAAGGTATTCCAGCCATGACTATCTAGTCTTTTTAGAAACATGCCTCAGGCTAGATTATCCTGTGTTTTTTCCTTAAAAAGACAGTAGGGTGTGATTTGAAGGAGATTTTGTTGCTATTTCTTATTTCTTTACTGCCCACAAGTGGGGACAAACAAGGACAGACAAATGCATAACTGGTACTTATTTAATTGACCCTGAAAGGATGAAAGGCAAAGTTGACCTTGACGGAATTTGAACTCAGAACGTAACGGCAGACAAAATACCGCTAAGCATTTCGCCCAGCGTGCTGTTTCTGCCAGCTTGCCACCTTTTGTTGCTAGTACTAGTAGGTTAAGTGACTACATAGAGTTTATATCTGGTACCCAATACATTTGTCTGTTTGTGATCCTAATTGAATAAACTACACCCTCTACAAATATATGACTATGTATGAATCTAAGAAATCATATTTTTTTTTTACAATTTAAAACAAGTTTCTTAACATTTAATTCTCAATTATATTGCTTATGATAGTAATACTTTTGATTATATTGAACTCTTTACAGTTACACTTTATTACTACATTTCAAAACAACTTTTACTATCAAAGAAAGCATTTTTTTTTCAAAGAGGCCAATACTGATAGAAATTATCTCTCGCAAGAATGTGAGTTTGAGGGTCTTATTCAGTAAGAGGAGTTTAGAGATTTTATTTTCTAAACTGTTTTTAATTAGGATTCAGTAAGTATAGAAAATGTTGAGGTAGAGGAATGGCTTGTGAGAACCATGCAAGCCATGTATAAGGGTGCTATTCTATTAGTAAGAGCTAGCAAGTTTAGTAAGTAATTTATAAGGGAAGTAGTTGTGTTTATCAAGGCTTAATTCTTAGTGTCTTCCTGTTTATTATGCCCGTAGGACCCATTGTATGCTGATGATTTAGTTCTCATTAGCTAGATCATTAGACGAATTAGAGGAAATCTATACTTAGTAGCTAATGCAAATATTCTTTTCTACTCAATGCAACTGGTATTTAATTTATAGACCCTGAAAGGAAAAGCTGACCTCGGCAGAATTTGAACTCAGAATGTAAAGACAGATGAAATACTGTTAAGCATTTTGCCTGGCATGCTAATGTTTCTGCCTTAGCTAATGCAAATATTGAATACACAAAAAAGTGTAATGGGATATCAATCAGTCTTATATAGAAAGATTTCATATGTAACAGTGGCAACAAACAAGGAGAATGAAATTTCTGTTGTCCAGTAGTTGAGAGCTTCTGTTACCTTGGAGATCTTATCAGATATAGAAGTGGATGTTCCAGAATTATAGAAACCAGAGTAAGGAAGAGATGGAAAAAGTTTAAGTACCTCTGTTGACAACAAAGGGTTTCTCTCTCTGAGCGAAGGAAAGACTGTATGATGCATATGTATTGAGAGCTTCTGTTGCCTTGAAGATCTAATCAGATGTAGAAGTGGGATTTCAAAATGATAGAAACCAGAATAAGGAAGAGATAGAAAAAGTTCAGGTATTTCTGTTGACAACAAAGGGTTTCTCTCTCTGAGTGAAGGGAAGACTGTATGATGCATATGTATTGAGAGCTTCTGTTGCCTTGAAGATCTAATCAGATGTAGAAGTGGGATTTCAAAATGATAGAAACCAGAATAAGGAAGAGATAGAAAAAAAGTTCAGGTATTTCTGTTGACAACAAAGGGTTTCTCTCTCTGAGTGAAGGGAAGACTGTATGATGCATATGTATTGAGAGCTTCTGTTGCCTTGAAGATCTAATCAGATGTAGAAGTGGGATTTCAAAATGATAGAAACCAGAATAAGGAAGAGATAGAAAAAAGTTCAGGTATTTCTGTTGACAACAAAGGGTTTCTCTCTCTGAGCGAAGGAAAGACTGTATGATGCATATGTATTGAGAGCTTCTGTTACCTTGGAGATCTAATCAGATGTAGAAGTGGGATTTCAAAATGATAGAAACCAGAATAAGGAAGAGATAGAAAAAAGTTCAGGTATTTCTGTTGACAATAAAGGGTTTCTCTCTCTGAGTGAAGGGAAGACTGTATGATGCATATGCATGACATGTACTATTGAATGGCAGTAAGATATGATTGTGATGGCATGGAGATGTGATGCATATGATGAATGATAGTTGAAAGAGAAAAGTATGAAATGATCATGTGGAAAAAGAGATGTGGGCAGAAGTGATGAGAGTTGTCTCAGGATACAAAACCTTACAAAGATGATGATGAGAACTGCAACATGAGGAAAGGTGCTATGTAGACATTTACTTATTTGACCCATATTAGTATGTTAGTATGATGGTCATTCACACTGCCTAAAGTGACAGAAATACAAGAAGGTAAATATCGTTTCCATTTCAAAGTTAAGAAATAGTTTACTATTGAACAGTTTTTGAATAATTATAAATTCACCAAAATATTGCAAGGATTGGCTCCTCTACATTGAACATTATACCCTTCTCATCAGGCTTTACCTTTCATAGAAAAAAAAAGTTGCAAAGCTGAAAATAAACACTGAAATTTGTTCTTTTGTCACAAAAAAAAGTAACAATGATAATTAAGATATTTTATGTCTTCAAAAATAAACTCATATACATGGCTGTATTGTGAAAACAGCATTAATATTTTTTAAAACATACTTTTGGTTTCCAGTAATTATAATTTTGTATAGAAAACATAATGATGAAAAGACAGTCCATATGGAATCAGAGGAGTTTCATGATTTTGGTTGATTCTTTGAGAAATGAGATATAAATTACTTCTGGTTACATAGTAAGATCAGGTTCTGAACTGCTATAAGGGTTGACTGGACATTCTGCCCAGTAACAAGATGTCGGTCAACAATGATGTGTATAGCATCACATTCACTGCCTGGAAAAAAAAAATTAAAAAGATTTAATAGAACAATTGCAATGCTTTTTAGCTTTCAAAAGAAAATAATGTAAACATGTCTTATTCTCTGAGTCATAGAAGAAAATTATTATTAAGACTTAATGACCAAAATAACTTAATCATATGAATATTTTTCTATTGAGCTAACTGATTCTCCAATATTCAACAAATAGGTAGAGAGGGTTAGTTTTGCTTAGTGGTTCTGGTTAGCAAAGGTACATCATAACATCATGTGATACCATCTTGTTTTTGGCAAGAAACTCATGAGTGAGGAGAGCTTGGTGACAAGGTGCATTGTCATCATGAAGAATTCAATTCTTCCACAGATCTGGCTACTTTCGTTGAATGTCCTCCCTCAAACGCTTCAAAACATCACAGTAGAACTCTTAATTGATGGTCTGGCCCTGGGGGACAAATTCTTGATGTACAATACCACATTTCCAGGGTCGTTCTTCTGCTTTTGAAACACGTGCCACTTGAAACATTGTGTACAACTCATTGCTTCATCACCATAAGCTTGCCAAAGCATGTTCAATGTCTCTGTAGCAGATTTCTCAAGTTTAACACAAAATTTCACGTTGGCTCTTTGTTCCTGTCCATGAGAAAATTGTTAACTACAGCATACATGTGATCACAAAACACAAATTTCACAACTTGTGAAGTAACCACAGCAATGTCACTCAGCACACTGCTTCATGGAGGTCACTGCTAGCTCTCACTATGCACGCAACCATGTGCTGCCATGTGTTGGTGCACTATAGAAGTAGTTCAGGAACATATTGCGTTGTACTTCTAAATTAAAACTTTGACAAAGAGTAGCCAACTGAGTGCCATACTTCACTTTGTTCCATATTCACTGTGCTATACATTTATTAAGTACATGTAGCAACCTTTGTACATGATTGAAGCTTCTTTTGGTAGATACAACACAGACGATAAGTCAACTTGATCAGTGCAAATGATTTTCCAACAGAAATAAGAAATTAATGAAATTTGGCAAAGCTAGTTTTAGTTCTTTAATTGTTATAAAGATTATATCAATTGTTATTTTGTGATGTAAGCAATACCATAAAAACGTTTTCAAACTATATTTTCAAAATATTTATTTTGTAACCAGCAGTCATGTGAATCTAGAGCTAAAAGACAAAATAATTTTAAGAGAGAACATTCAGTTGTATAAACTGACTTGAAATTTTAGTTGAATAAATTTAGATTATTTTCTTTGTATAAAACGTTTCGGTTATATCAGATGAAAAAAGAAAAAAATGTTATAAGAAACCATACATTTTTATCATCATCAACTTCATCATCATCATCATCATCATTTTATAATTGTTTTCCATTTGTTGGATGGGTTGTCATGGTCAAAACCATATCACAGAATTACTGCTCCCATAATGGGTTGAAGGTCACAATGGTTAGATGCCCTTTCAAACACTAACCACTTTACATAATGTACTCGGTGCATTCTATTGTAGCACCAGCATTACAGACTGAGAGGCTCCCTTGAACCTATAAGACAAAATAATCCTTTCTACATTGTCTCTATTCTTTTAAAGCAATGTGACCTAGAGGATGGTTAGAAGAGAGAATGGTGACTACAAGGATCAAAGAAGAGAAAGTATGACTGTGAATGTGATGGGGAAACAGAGTGAGAAGAATGAAAGGATGTTATGTGTGGGGGGAGAGAGATGGAGTAATGGGGGAGAGACAATGATAACTACACGTTGGCAAGGGGACAGAGTAGAAAATAGCATGAGCAGCATAATTGGATAGTAATAAAGATGAATGATGGTGAGAAAGGGAGAGTGATGATAAACAATAGAGATGGGTAAAGGTAAACAAGAGCAGTAGCTATCAATGAGGAATCACAGAAAGAAGAGAATGATGGCTATCGGTAACAAAGGGTGATGGTAAGGGTGCACAACATGCACAGATTTGATACCACCCTAGTTGAATAGGAATCTAGACAGAAGCATAGTAGAGTGATAGGGGATGATGGTGGAAGAGAGCTGGAAGGATAAAGGATGATGTTAGAGGAATTGTACATATATGAATAGATCAAATGCCTATTCCTTGATCGGTAGACAATGTACAGTGAATAAGAGAAATAGTGAGTGATAGATAAAATATTGATAAATATAGTAGATGGAGACTTAACAGGGATATCATAAGTGAAAGATACAATGTAGATATAACATGCATCTCAACTTCCATTACCACTACCATAATGACCATTTTCCCATGCTTACATTAGTGGATGGGTCTTCTCCAACACTGCATTTTGCTACTTATTATAGTTCATTGTCAACTTCTTCATGAAATTCATGTCTTCCTATGTTTCAACCACATCAAGCACTCAGCAATTCTTTATATATCTGACATCCTCCATACACATCACATACCCATACCAGCACTATCTTCTCTCTCCAGCTCATTTGTGCTCTATCATTTATGCCCACTAATATTGCACATCCAGTAGAACATACTCCTTTTATTTCTTTCTAGCTGTCACAAATGTTCTACATTCAAGGACCATGTCCAACACTATTTTAATTAGAGCAATTGTTGATAAAATGTGGCATGGTGCAATAGATGGAGATTTGATTCTCAAAACAGTTTCACAATGTTGCTAATGTTCCAGAGAATATACAAAGCATCATAAGATACCCTTTCCCCTTCTCCTGTAAACCTCAGTTTTTACACTAATGCAACAAAACCTTGTTAATTTGCTTGTGTTTAGATAATCTGACATCATAAATACCTACTGCTGTAACTGGCACCATTGTCTTTAATGAAATCTTCAGGTACAATGGGTAAATTTGCAAAATCAGCATTACGAGCAAGCTCTAACACAGAAGGCTGTAAAAGAGTAAAAATAATTTAATCAAAATACAAACTTTTCATATAAAAAAAAAGCAAACATGGAAGCTTTCTTAACTATTAAGGAAGATTTCTTACTAGAGTTAACTATATTTTTAAAACCTTGAGACATTGCTCATTCAGGTGATACAAAGTTCTGTATCTGTTTCTTCATCAGTGCCTGATGGACACCCATCCTTAGTGAGCTTAGGATTATGAGTAGCCTACCTAAAATCATCAACTTCCAGTTGGATTTTCCACAGGGGTTAACAACAATTGTCACATGTATTACCAATGCTTTTACTTGTTCCTCTATTTGTCACAAGAATGACTTTTTAAAATCACAAAGAGGACCAGAATGAGCACTGAAAACAGACCTGTTTTCTCAGACAGAAAATAAATGAATGAAGCAGTTAAAAAGAAAGTATTAAAATTATGAGCTCAAATATGGCTGATTAACTTCCAGATCAAAATAAGAACAATACATTATAGTTTTGAATCTGTGAAAATCAACATTGCATTATAAAATGGGCAATAAACTCCTTTTCAAAATCCATGTCTCATAAAGTTGATATTTATATCAAGTCTCCATTTAAATAGGTAATAAATGTTAACAAAAACTATTAAGTACCTAAGTAGGAATTCCATTTTTACCACTTTTAAATAATAGATGATTTTTTAAAACACTCATAATTTTCAAATATAAGAAGAGGTAGATGATGGTTCTGTCAATGGGCATCAATTATAAAAACAAGTGTCTATAGCATGATATCTTTCCTTATTCCAGTTACCAAACATAAAATGGGTGTGGAATTTATTTCTAGGTGATCAGAGACAAATATTGTGCATCTGAAGAATGGAGAAAAAGCACTTGCAATTACAAATTTTCTTTTTTAATCAGAGTTCGAGTGAATTATATACTTAGCAGTGATTCATTAATATTTATATCCAGTTTTTATAATTTACAACATGAAGTCAAACTCTAAAAACAAATATATCACTACAACTCAAAGAGTTACTAGGAAACCAAAATAGTAATTGAACTTAAACACAAAATATGAAATCTAATTATGTGATGCCCATTAAATTAAGTGAAAATAAGAACAATTTGTTATTTCTTACTCCAGTCATGCTGTAATCTTGAAAATTCCAGTAGCTGTTGTTAGATTTGGTTTTCAGTGTTGCAGGACAAAGTCCTGCAACACCCATACCAATGGCACAGATTGGTTCTACAATAACATAAAAATTAAAGAAATATAAGTACATGTATATAAACTTGAAAATCACAGTTGTGACTATTTGGTTGTAACGAATGTTGTTAATGACAAACAAGTCATGGACTTCACAACTCCCATTTCTAGCTTGAAATGAAGATGTTACATTACTGTATCTTCCTTGACCCATGACATATATAACAAAGAACACTAAAAAAATGGATATTTTGCTTCAATACTACTGATGTAAGTTTTGAAACATTGTTAATTAAAAGGATATTTTGTAAAGATTGCAAGATTGACATTAACTCTTTAGCATTCAAATTTCTCTGTCAAATGTACTGCTTATTTAATCATATTGTTTTGAATTAATCATGCATTATCTCATAGCTTCAAGATTTTGGTGATGTGGTTGTTTACTTTTAGAATGACATTGTAGGGTAGGTGTGAGAGGCCTGATCTGGTCAGTTTGAACATAAAACATGTAGAATATTTGGTCTGGATATGGCCAGCTTGCAACCCATGCTAGCATGGAAAGCAGACATAAAATCATCATCATCATCATTTAACATCTGTTTACCATGCTGGCATAGGTTGGATGGTTTGACAGGAGCTGGTCAGCTGAAAAGCTGCCTGGGCTCCATGTCTGTTTTGGCATGGTTTCTACAGCTGGATGCCCTTCCTAATGCCAACCACTTAACAGAGTGTGCTGGTTGCTTTCACACTGCACTGGCAAGAGTGCTTTTATGTGGCTTTGGTACAGGTGCTTTTTATGTGGCACCAGCACCCATGAGCCTACAAAATTAGGAAAGCTCAGCTGGAGTGGAATGCAGGGGATATACCTATGTAAGGACAACCATGATTTTATTTAGCTTGATGTGTCTTCTCAAGCACAGCAAACTGCCAGGGGTCTTATAAAAGTATGGATGTATACATACATACACATAAATATGAATTTGGTTTTCTTTCATGCTTGAGTACTTAAGTTTTGACCAACATCAAATATTGATTTCTTAAATACTTGATAGTAGTTGAAATTAAAATTTAAAATAAACTTAACTCTTTATACTTTTATGAGTTTATTAAAATTATAAACAATATGACCACTTACTTTTCTCCTGGATGAAATAGTTCAGGATATCAGCAAGATCTTTGTTGTGTGCTAAATCATTAACAGCACCAGGTGCAGGTGGAATGAGAAGAGCAGCATATCGATTTGCTGAAATAGATTAACGATAGAAGGATTAGATTTTGCTTCTCCTCAAGGTATACACAGTTTATATATTATTTACAGAAATGACTTTTTTCGATGCTGATCACAACTGAAATCTTTGAATTCTATTGATTATCATTGATTAACACTGAAATTTAGAAAGTTGTTTTAGTCTTAATATTGACAAATTTACCCAATAAATGTCTCTCACCTTATTTGAATCTACCTTGCTCATATAAAACTCTTTAAACACTAACGTTCTCCATCTTCTATACATTTTATATATTATTTGCTAATTACATTGTAATTAGCAAAAGAATTAAGCATCAATGTAAAAATAACTTTCAGCTAGAATTTGAATTAAGTGATAAGTGAGAGTCAGTCAGGTATTTTACTGCTTAATTGTTGACCAAGAACCAAAATGGGTATTATTAGGTTATAAAGAGTGAAAGTTTTGTTGCTCCAAATCTGCATTGATCAAGAAGATACAGCCATCTTTTTTCCCAAACAGAGTATCTAAAACTGCATTATCCAGTGTATATTTCCTTCTAGAAAGAGTAGAGAGTGATTTAAGAGAGATTTGGCTACTAATTCAAACAAGGTGAGCAATTATATGGAGGTTCCCTAATTGTCATGCAACAATTTTGTCATTATCATTGGAAAAATTTGAAGTGAGAAGAGACTATTGATTAATTACAATAATTCAAACAAGATATTCTCATGGTTGCCCAGATATCAAGACAAATAGTTTATTCTTTTACTTGTTTCAGTCATTTGACTGTGGCCATGCTGGAGCACCATCTTTAGTCAAACAAATTGACCCCAGGACTTATTCTTTGTAAGCCTAGTACTTCTTCTATTGATCTCTTTCGCCGAATCACTATCGATTGTAAAGCAATGGTGGCGGGGACAAACATAGACACAAATAACAAACACAGACATACATATATATATATGATGAGCTTCTTTTAGTTTCTGTCTACCAAATCCACTTACAAGACTTTGGTCGACTTGAGGCTATAATAGAAGACACTTGCTCAAGGTGCCATGCAGCAGGACTGAACCTGGAACTATGTGATTGGGAAGCAAAGTAATAAAATTTAAATGTTTAAAAGCAATCATTCAATACAGAGCATTCTTCTGTAAACTAATTTTTTTCATGTCTCTATATAAAGCTAAGCATAAAATGAAGAAACATTAATTAAAAAAAAAGATGAAAATAATTTAGCATACTTACCATCGACAGATTCTAGAGATATGGGAGTTGATGCCGATTTTGAACGAAATTCATTAAACCACCTCCGGTTGTGTTCATCTTGATCAATAAATTCAGACTGTTTGCCCTAGAAAGAGGAAATGCTTCAGTAAAGAGAATAGAATCCACTTATATGCCTTCTGAATATAAGTTAGAATTAAACTAATTTTTGCATGATGCAAAATCTTGTGAAATAGAAATAAATGTAATTGAACCAAGAACTTGCAATAGTGTATATTCTGCTATAGATACCCAATTGTAAAACTGTATAACTACAAGATATGTTAAGACTAACACTATAAAAAAATATACCTTTCAATGTGTCAAAGAATGTTCAAGATAAAATTAAACTTGTTTATTTAATTATATTTTGCATGCTAGAATAACATTTTATGAAAGAATATTCATCATATTAAATGCAAACAAATGCTTATATATTGATTCATACTTACTTCAGGAGTTGCAAGTTGGACTGTAAAGTTGGTTGCTGCTAAAGTATATGCTTGGACAAATGACTGAGCTGTAACACCTGAATAGAAAGGTAGAGAAAAAGAGAAACTTTAACTAATTTATAGTTGCAGATAAAATACACATGCCTGTATTTATTCTCTTACTGCCATCAATGTCCCATGCTTACAAGGGTAGGATAAGTCTGGTACACAGCATAATGTCAATGAAATCATCTCTCTTGCGTATCTGTGCTGATACCTTATACAACAATGACGATAATGGCAGTGATGTCATCATCATTGCCAATACCATCGTCATTGTCATCATCATGATGCTAGCATTGATTGGATGGTTCAACAGTATCTGATGAGCTAGAGGACTGAGTTGAGCTCCAATGTCTGCTTTGGAATGACTTCTAAGTCTTGATGCCTTTCTTAATACCAACCACTTTACAGAATGTACTGGGTACTGTTTTTTATGACACTTTCACTAGTGAGGTCATGAAGTAACTTGCTAAAAAAGACCCTTGACTGAGTGGAGGTACAGCAATGAGGGAGGTATATACAATGACAGACATGGAGATCAGAGGCACATAGAGGTATATATAATAAGTAACAAAAAAGGTGGAGGAGGCTGTTGATAAAAGATATGAGAAAGTTCAGTAGAAAATAAAATGTAAGGGATAATGTCTCTATAATTCTGTCTTTCTCACTGTATGTGTTTATAGTGTTCCTTTTCTCATTACCTGCCACTCATCTTGTACCTCTTATGTTATCTTTCACTATAACTCACTTTTACTCTCTCTGCCTTCTTCCTATACAATGTAAAGCATAATTGGAGAAAGAAAGAAAGAAAGGTAGTAAATGAAACAACAAACAAATATCTGATGACCACAGAGTCTGAAGGTATGAAAACAACCTTCAAAAGCATTAACCTTTTGATACATGCCTCAGCTATTACATTACTAACATATCACAAAGAGCTGAAACTATGGAGTAGAGATTCAAGCAGAAGGTCTAAACTAACATGGGCACATAATTTAGAAAATAAAATTTTATTCCTGCAAAAAGTATCTCACAGATCATTGTAATTATGAAATGTAACACAGAGAACAACTTCACACAACATCAGGGAGACCACAGAAAGAAAACTAGAGAGACGATTTGGTGATAAAGGAGTCAAAAACCTAAACTCCAAACTGCACCAACTGAAATAACTCACAACTACAGGTTACTGGCTGAAGAATTCCACCTTTTATCAGCAAGATCTCAGTTGTATGGACAAAATATCAAGAGCACATAAGAGTTGCCCCAATAGTTATTAACTGTAACTATTCTCATCATCCTCAAAAATTGTCAAACCACCCTTCCTAAAAATGACCGCCCAATAGCCGACAGGATATCATGTACAAATTATATACTGTGTGCCTCAATCTGTTCTTGCAGGATCATTGTGCTACCAGCAGCATTATAACACCTGCGCAAGCTAGAGGAAAGAAAGAAGTGTGGGGTTGTAAACAGCAGCTACAATTAACAAAATGATCCAAGAAAAAACTATAAAAAGTCACAGGAACTTAACCGTCATGATGTTAAACAATGATGATGATGATCATCATCATTATTTAACGTATATTTTCCATGCTGGCATGGGTTGGGCAGTTTGACATGGAGCTGACCAGACTCCAATTGTTTGTTTTGGCATAGTATCTATGGTTGGATGCCCTTTCTAATGCCAAACACTTTAGAGGGTGCTGGATGATTTTTACGTGCCATCAGCACTGGTGCATTTATGCAGCACTCGCAAGGATGCATTTTATGTGGCACTGGCACCTGCAATGGACAAGCCTGTATGTGTGGAAGACAGCAATTTTACAGTAAATTTACCGTTTGCTCGTTCATTGCACATTTGGGATGGAAAGTTGTGTGCCATCTATTACTTTTTCATCCTGTTTTGTATATTTTCATGGGTCAACTATGAAAATTAGATTTGAATGGTTTCTGTTTTTTTTGGATGTGTATTGCTAATAATAATGATGGTGATGATAGCAATAATAATGGGACCCTGAGGAGATGGAGTATCCTATATTTTATAATATTTTATGATATGTATTAATCATTCTGGATGTTCTATCGAAATGTACATAGGTCTATTTATTTGTTATTATTATTGTTATTGTTGTTGCAATAAAGTATTTTCAACGGATCAATTTTGAGCTCTATTTAAAGTTGATATATATTCAAAAACTCAACTGTGAGGTTTTTGCTAAGATTGTTAACAGATACTATATTTTTTACCAAATTTTTTGGTTAAAAAAAATATATATTTAATATATGGAAGATGGAATATATGAGAATTTATTATAAATCATGACAATTGTTTTGACACATATAGCATCAATCCCTCATGGGTGGAACATCCGAGCGTGATCATTGCTAGAGCAGCTGACTGGCTCCCGTGCTGATGGCACGTGAAAAACACTATTTGAGCGTGATCGTTACCTGCGATGCCTTACTGGCACGAGAAAACATTTGAGCGAGGTTGTTGCCAGTGCTGCTGGACTGGCTCCTGTGCAGGTGGCCCATAAAAAACAACATTTGAGCGTAGCTGTTGCCAGTACTGCCTGACTGGCCCTCGTGCCAGAGGCACGTAAAAGCACCCAGTACACTCTTGGAGTGGTTAGTGTTAGGAAGGGTATCCAGCTGTAGAAATTCTGCTTGATCAGATTGGAGTCTGGTGCAGCCACCTGGTTTGCCAGTCCTCAGTCAAATCGTCCAACTCATGCTAGCATGGAAAGTGGACGTTTAACGATGATGATGCTGATACATGCATACATACTTATGTCTACTATACACCATTTTAAACTTGTAATTTAAAGTTTAACCAATTTAACCTAATTAGAAAACAAGATTTTGAAGCTGGCATTTTCTGCATGATAGTTGTCTATCACAAAATGAAAGCAAAATTATTACGATGAGGAATTTTCATTCAACAAATCAAAGCAAAGCATTATGGCGACTAAAGTTGTAAGAACTTCTAAAGTTTTAATATGTTTTAATGTCATGCAAAACAGACATGTAAATAATTTAAAAAGGCAAAAAATCCTCAACGAAGTTTTTTGTGAAAAATTGCACAATTCTGTCCTGATCAAGAGACCTATCTGTAATGGAAAGCATGGTCTGACATGGAATTAGAAAAAAAAAATTATATAAGACACCCTATCGTAAAAATTGCCCAGCAACGACGGGCTATTCAGCCTAGTATTATTATAAACGTCATAAACTCCATTATGGTTAAAGTCACGAAATTGCATTGCTGTTTAAGCAATGTCCCCAAATAATACTTTTACAATGTTTTTAAAAACAATGAGTGAGTATGCAGGTGTCCATTTGGCATGCACCTGTGCAAATGCATACATATAGACATATGTACACTCATAGGCACACATGCACAGAATTATATATTCATGTATAAATATACTCATATGCTTATATACATATACTCACATATTAAAACATATCAATAAAACCTATTAATTAAACATTTTGAAAATCAACATTTTTTCGGAACCAAAACAATACTCAAGGAAGCTTGTATTTGCATAAGAGATATTTAGCTGCATGCATTCAAGGCGTTAACAGTTAATTTCTTTTGTGCAAACTATCGGTGCCTTGAGTAAAAATTCTCGGTTTTTCGCTCAAAGGTCACACCTCATCTTTGATTTGAAGCTCCCATTCCTGTAAGGTTCCACATTATCTGCGACAGACCAGGTAATGTTGAATATGTGTGTGTCCCACAATCGCTTCATGACTGGCGCTGGTTTGTTTACGTTCCCGTAACTTAGAGGTTCGGCAAATGGAACCAATACAATAAGAATTAGATTTTAAAATAAGTACGGGAATGGAGTTATTTGATTAAACCATTTTAGGCGATGCTATATCATGGCCGCAGTCCAGTGACTGAAACAAGTAAAAGATAAAAGACGAATATAGGAACACATTTCTTTTCTTTGTTTTATTGGTTTCATTTACTGGATTAAGAAAATGGAGAAAAAAGTGCTAGTGGATCTTTAATTTTAAATACACAGACAGTCAAAAGTCAAATTTATTATTGACCCAGTAAAGGATAAATTTGTCTTTTGATTCGTCGGGTACGTATATTCTAAAAAACAAAATACTAAAACCGATGAATGAGTTCACTGGAATTCGTTTCATGATCAGAGCGAGAGTATCAGCGATCATAGTGTCGATATATGATAAATTTGCTATTCGTAACAACGAAAAGAACTGAGTCAACGGCCACATGATCTATATTTAATAAACGTCAAATATAACGTCCCCAAAATCCAATATCTGTTTTGATTTACGATTTCATATACATTCTTCTGTCAGAAATCTATAAGAACACATTAAAATTCATTTATAAAAAAGGGCGTAATGAGTAGAGAATTCTTAAATTTTGAATAATATCAAAGTAAATCGATAAAACATGTAAAGGCGCTGTAAACGATAAAAGTTACATGTAACAGACCGAAAAGGCCCCATTAATGTTACCTGGGGATGATGCACTGAGCACAAGCAGACAGCTACCACGTACAGTTGACATGATGAGGAAACTAGTGCCGTCTGTCGGCTACACAAGGGACGTAATCTTCATCATTAATTACCCCATTGCTCTTTTTTTCCTTTTTAGTTTATCCTGTCCAAGGCAGACAACTCTTGTCGTAAGCTGGTTGTTATTTTCACAGTTCCACCCTAAAAGTTTCTTGGTCAAACCATCTTCTCCACCTCTTAGATAAACTATATCTACAATTACATTACCCAGTGTATCTTATTTTCTTTTAGACGATAAGATGTGGTTTGGGGAGAATGAGCTGTTTCCTTTTCAAGCACCACGAGCGATTATGCAAGAAGAAATTTTTATCATGCTATGACTGAAAGTTCTACTCCGATTGGCAAGATGATGCCATTACTAAAAATAAATGTCAAAAAATCCAAAATTACAGCAAACGCAATTCTGTATAACGTGGTAGGTATTCTTGAGTATGTGTGCTTGCGTGTGTATGTGTGGATTTCGTGTTGGTCTGTGTAACTGTGGATTATCTAATACACATATCCTGAAAATAGCCTTCTGCATTCAGTGAATTTTGTAATACTTGATACTATAATATTTGTACGTATTTAACCGGGACTCAGCTTGGCTATACTTACCAGTGCATCTAGGGACGCATCTGCACTGCGAAAAATAATGGATCTTTTAAGACGGTGAGCTGGCAGAAACGTTAGCATACCGGGCGAAATGTTTAGCGGTATTTCGACTGTCTTTATGTTCTGAGTTCAAATTCCGCCGAGGTCGACTTTACTTTTCATCATTTCGGGGTCGATAAATTAAGTACTAGTTGAGCACCGGGGTCAATCTAATCGACTGGTCCCCTTCCCAAAAATTTCGGGCCTTGTACTTAGAGTAGAAAAAAAAAAAAAGGACTTTTTTACAAATTCATAAGTATGTCCGTCATCACACTTAGAAATACATTAAGAATATTACAATATGTTAACCAACTTATATAGTTATAAAATTCATACATTGAGTGTTGAAAGTAGCTAAGATTAAATTTTGGTCTTAAACTTCAAACCAGCTTTTTGTTTTGTTTTTTTTCATTGGAGTTTAGACAATTTAGCCAGCGGGTAAATTGAAATTTGAATGAGAGCAAAATTTGAACGCGTCGAGAAGTTCCGCATTCCGTGACAAGTTTTTAGAGTTTTCAGAGAACAAAAAAGTTAGATAGTTGAAGGCCAGAGATGGATTAAAGTGTCTCAGCCCTCTCATTCATATTTTTGAGTTTTATTTAAATGACGTCTCGTAACTTCGAGTTTTTTCTTTTTTGCTGTAAAGGCAAACTGTTATATTTGTGCATGCATGCATGTATGCATGTATGTATGTATGTATGTATGTATGTATGTATGTATGTATGTATGTCATTATTCAGTTTTATTTCAAGATTTCTTGCTAATAGAGAAAGAGCCGGTTTCTAATCTAGATCCAAGGCTGCTTCTATATAATTTCAACGTCGACGGCATTTTTGTATGTATATGTGCAGATTTGTATGTTTTGTTTTATGTATGTATTCTCATGTCTAGACATGTTTATATATACTTAAATGATAAACTTCTGGAAAGTTTTACAGATTTTTACAGTTCCAGTGATGGCTTAGATCTGTAGTCTTCGAATCAGCTTTCTACTTTCTGGTTTTGAGGAGCCTGATTTCTTAAGATTAGTACTTAGGCAGTGTGTTACTTATCTCAGTGTGGAGGCGCAATGGCCCAGTGGTTAGGGCAGCGGACTAGCGGTCATAGGATCGCGGTTTCGATTCCCAAACCGGGCGTTGTGAGTGTTTATTGAGCGAAAACACCTAAAGCCCCACGAGGCTCCGTTCAAATGTTGCTATGAGTACTGGTACTGCAAACACTTTGTGAGCCACTCTGTTATTGAATACAGAGAGTTCCAAGGTCCAAATTTTCTTTATTCGGCTGTAATATTCTGTAGTGACCCGTGTTTTGTTACAGGTGCCATCGTAAGATATGTTTTCATCCACCCCGGTTTCGAATCTAAGCACGGAAAAAGGAAGTGTTAGTTGTAACGCTTGAAGGTTCTCATGTCGGAGTACCAGTAAACATCGAAGAAGGAAGAAATGTTATTTACATATGTTTATTCGTTTGCCCGACAGGTAGTTAAAGAGACAGTAGCAATTTTAGTGATAGTGACAAGGATGGCTCGCTGGTTAGTAGTTGATATGTAGAAAAAGGTTGTCTATCAGTAGAGAGGGAAAGAGTAAGGAAGGCATGGTGCTGACTAGAAAGAAAGAAAGGATAAAGGAAGTGTAGTAACGCCTTGTCTCGTGCGCATGCGTAGTCATCAATATCCAAGTTTGGCGCCCTGATTCTTTCTCTTTTCTCGCCGGCCGGCGACGATGGCAGACGTCCAACAGCGGAGCTCTCTAACATGTCAGCACCAGAGCTTCACAAATAACTGCTGCCTATTTTCACCATAAATAAATATTGTTGTGTTGATAGCTCGGAGTCAGCGTTTCGTTGTTTATTTAGAATTTAATATAGGAAAGCAGGTGTACACCTAATGGTGTATAACCAATTTACTATAGAAGCATTGTCTTTCTTGCGGCCGAAAGCCTTTCTTAGCATGTCGAGCGAAAGGCGAAGGGAAGTGCTGCTCTTAGTTAAGAAGGCTGATACAAAAGCCGATGTTGCTCCTTGGTCATAGCTGACACCAGCGGAAGAGGTAGGAAATTCTCTCTGTTATATAGACTATGGTCAGTAATGTAGGTCAAACCTTAAACAAAGGACTGACCTTTCCTTGACCAGTACAGATCCTAGGGAGTGGAGTGTTTCCTTATCAATCATCTAGTGTGGAGGATTCCCCGCTAGTTTTGACAAGCAACAAGCCGGTGGATTTGGTTTCAAATCTGAGGCAGGGTCAAGCTAGTACGTTACGCTACTCCCCCACTGGAGAGTTTTTAAACAAAGAAACGAACGACCTTGGGAAAAGAGTGCATTCAGACAAAAAATTCATTTTAAGACAAGGTGGAAATAACGTTCAATTGTTAAAAGTATTTTGTTGTTAGTGAATGTGATGCAAGGCTGAGAAAAATTGTGCATTACAGGAGAGAATCTTGAGAAGGTATACGGGACAAGTATCTATTCGTGTGAGTTCGAAAAGCGGTGTCGCTTTGTTTGTGCAGAATGCAGAATATGCCAGTCGGTGCGCGACTGAGGCAGAGTGAACGAACGTGCGCATGAGTGCCAGTTGCTATGTGAATGAGGCAGTGAGTGAGCGTGCAAGAGCGTATACATGAGTGCGAGAGAAAGTCCTGCAGCTGTGGAATAAGCTGAGGCGAGAGAGTGTGTGCATTCTCTATCTATGGTATAAGCAAAAGTTTTCTTGCAAGATTGCATTTTGTGTGAAAATGCCTTGAAAGGGTACAGAAGGGAATTGTGTCTGGCATTGTTGCCGTGGGCCTTTGCTAAGAACGACGAAAGTGTGACGTGCTGGCGCGTTGCGTCGTACAAACAATTTTCTCTATTAACTTCGTGACCAACCTGAGGTTGAACAGACAAGTTGTGTCTGACAAGAGTGCAGAGAGCATGAGTTGACATCCGACGTACACAGAGTCGGGGAAAAGAGCTGAACGGGCACAGACACGAGAACATCTCTAAAGGCACTGTTTTAGTGCATGTGTGTAAGTGGGTGCAGGCAGGCAGGCTGGTGTGTGAATGTTGAGAAAAATGTTTGTTTTGTTTTACAAACAAAATACAGAGCATTGGTCAGCGTGCGAAGAAATTGCAGACATCCAAAAGAAGAAAATCTAGCAGAAACCATTTAATAAAAACAGGTGAACAATGCGTGTGCATGAAATGTGCAATGCCAGGCCAACGAAAAAAATATAAAAATATAGAACACTCAAAAACATACAGTTCTATATTTAAGAGATGAGGAATTATGTACATTATTTACATTATTTATATTTGATGGATATTTGTTCTCATCTTGTTTGTTGTTAACACAATGTTTCGGCTGATATACACTTCAGCCTTCATCAAGTGTCTTGGGGAAATTTTGAACCTGGGTTCTCATTCCTGAGGTATTTTTCGATGTTGTTGTTATTATTATTATTATTATTATTATTATTATTATTATTATTATTATTATGTGGGCATATGGCGTAGTGGTTAAGAGCGCGGGCTACTAACCCCAAGATTCCGAGTTCGATTCCAGGCAGTGACCTGAATAATAATAATAATAACAACAACAACAACAACAACAACATTGAAAAATACCTGAGGAATAAGAACCCAGGTTCGAAATTTCCCCCAAGACACCTGATGAAGGCTGGAGGGTATATCAGCCGAAACGTTGTGTTAACCACAAACAATGAGGACAAATATCCGTCAAATGTAAATAATGTAAATACTGTAAATAATGTATTCAAAAACATATTCATATGAATTCAGTTGTTCTAGTGAAATGAGTCGTCGCGGAATTGAGTGGTACGTGTAAACAAATGAAGGTGTGCAGTGCAAACATAACAAAATGAAGTAGGTAAAAAACTTGGTTAGAAAGTGTTCTGGTCCTGAAAAGCCAAAAAGTAGCATTGAAATGCAAAAATAGGTGCATGCAAAGAAAATTCAAGTCTATGGCTGTCGAAAACGTTGCGCGTGTGGGCTTCCATAGTGCTATCCACCTTCACCCGACCTTTTAGGGACAGCTTCCTCTCGGACCATTGCCGGGCACCCTACTCGTTATCTCATTCCAGTTCTTCTCCGTTTGGAGGTCCGGACCAAACCAGACCCCGAGCAATTCGACCGGATCGTCGGTCCAGCGTCCCACGATGGATGTGTTGCTGGACACACAGTCTTATTTCGCCAGGTGCCGAGCCGCAAGCCCACTGACTTTTCCCGGTTGATTTTCGCTCCTGTTACCGCTTCGTGGTCTTTCAGTGTCACGCCGACCAGCTCGATGTGCTTCTGGCTAGACACTATGACGGTGACGTTGTCAGCGTATGCAGATACGCTCGTCCCGCATCCCAATTCTCGCGGGATGCCCCTCAGTGTCGCCAGCTTCCGAAATAGTGGCTCAAGAGTCAATACGTACAGAAGCGACGAGAGGGGGCATCCCTGATGGACCGAATGTGCAATGTCGAAAGGTCTCGATAGATGTCCATTCACGCGAATTAACGAACGGATGTCTCTGTACAAGGCAGCTATCTAGCCGCAGAAGACGGGACCGAAACCAGCTGCTATGAGGACAGCCTCAAAGTATCGATGGTCTACTCTATCGAAAGCTTTGGATTGATCCAAGTTTATCAGGACTGCACCCATGCCAGGTTCCTTAACTACCCTGTCTATGATGTAGTGCATCAGATGGAGGTTGTCATAGATGCTCCGGCCCGGCACGGTGCACGTTTGCGCCTTGTCCATCAGTTTCTCGATGGCAAGCGCCAACCTCTTGGCTACACCTTGGCCAAAATTTTCAAGTCTACATTGAGCAGAGTGATGGGCCTAAAGTTACGTCCCCCTTGTTTGGATCTTTCTTCAGCAGCGTTAGGGCTCCTCGGCTCACAAAACCGGGGATGTTCCCATTTTACTGCCAGTTGCAGTACACTGCTCCCAAGACATCTCCAAACAAGTCTGGCATACAACTGTAAAGCTCTTAGGGCAGACCATCCAAACCCTGCCATTTGTCCCTCGAGCATTCTGGCATCGCGTCCCGCACTTTCGCTGCCGTGACGGCACCTTCGCAGCACATTGCCTCTCTTGTCAGGACTCGTGGCAGGCTGAGCAGGTAGGCACTGAAGTCCACCCTGCGTTCTCACTCGCCACTCGCCCCGAACAGTCAGGCAAAATGCTGTTGAAAGGCCTCACACATTTTACTTGGCTCGAGTAATTCGCGCCCCTGTTCATCTACCAGAGACCGAATGGTAGCTTTGTTGCCCTGTTGCGCCTCCGCCACCCGGGCCTCTCGCACGGCTCCAACACCTTCGTTCCTTATAGCACGCATCCCAGCCCTGACAACACACCCATCGTGTTTGGTGTTGAAGTGTTGGCCGAGACCGACCTCGCCGCCAAAACGTCGGATGCGATGCCACTTCTAATCGCCTCTTCTTAACTAGATCACCCTCTACTCTGTTTCTATCTATCGCTAGTGCTTTGCTATACCTAATCGCTTCTGCTTTTATTTCTCTCTTGAAGGCAAACCACCATTTGTTGTTGATGATGGCTCCCGCCAAAGCCCTCTTTACTAGCGTGCTAATCCGGTGTCTGAAAACCTGTCTCAACGGGAAAGACACGTTTAGTTTCCAGTAACTGGGACCCTGCCTATGTGTCTTATCTAAGTCTAGCGTACACGTCACAAGTTTGTAATCCGTGTAGCTGACTGTGTGGAATTGTGAACATCCTAAGCTATCTCTATCTACTGTTCTACACAGTATCCTATCTAGATATGATCTCGACGACCCGATGCGGTTACTCCATGTCCACGTTGGTGCATTCAGGTGGTCGAGTCGGTACCTGTCAGACAGTTGAAAGCGTCTGAGCAGGTCTCTGAGGCATTTGCATCCCCGTCTATTCCTATCTCTGCCCACGTAGTCTAGATGCGTGAACAAGGTAGCATTCCAATCCCCCACTAAAAGTAAAGGACGAGACGTTCCTAGGAATACTTCTAGACGTCGAAAGAAATCCGACCGACTTGTTAAAGGCAGTGCGTAGACTGATACGAGTCGAAAAGCGCACCCATTGCTGCCGTCGACATCCAGGACAACCAGTCTACCCTCCTGGTCTACGAATATTGTCTTTACTTCGAGATCCAGACACTTCCGAAAAGTACCGCCGTGCCACTACCGCCTATTCTCGGCATACAGGGAGAAAATTTTGGAAATTTCGCCCTCACAGGGGCGAAATTCTATGTAAATATTAATCGAGTTTTGAAGTGAATGTTGTTGAACAACTTTTAAACACAAAATATTCGACAATAAAAACTTTTAAACATGCAAAAATAGCCAACTTACGTGGAGCCCATTTGACAAACCTAGTAGTAAATGTAGTGACAATGACAATGCAATTGCTCGCGCTTTCTTTGTGTGTGTCGGAAGCTCTGCAGACAGAGAGGAAGAAAGGGTAAGAATTGCGTTGTCCATTTCCATTCGGCTGATGCTGTGTTCTCGGTTAGACTGTTGAAAACCGAAGAGATTTGCTCTCAGTTAGCCGGTTAAAAACCGAAGAGATTTGCTCTCAGTTAGCCGGTTAAAAACCAAAGAGAGAGAGAGAGAGAGAGAGAGAGAGAGAGAGAGCTGCTCCCAGTTAGGTTGAAAACTGGAGAGACGAACTTTTCAATCACCTGCCTAAAACAATGGGTTGATTTTTCCATGACACCGAAGGTCTTCGGTTGTCAGGCGTTTCTCATTAATCTCCCAGCACACAGAAAAAAACACAAAGGACCAGACATTCGCCTGACAAGCAACAATTGTGAGGATTCGGTTTCGAATCTCAACTAAACAGAGGAAAACGATCTCTTACAGTTCCTTTCCATTTTGAAGTTTGAATTTTCATTTCCAAAGAAATCAACTTTCTTAACATTTTGAACTTAGTTATTCAATCTCAACAGTATTTAACAAAATATAAAGAAAGTAATTCTGATTTAAGCATTCGTTGAGAGTGTGGACTAACTCACTATCGAAAAAAGGGAAATAAAAGTAAAACGGAAAGATGATGTGGTTTAAAGGCACGAAATAAAGTTGCTCTTACCTCGAGTTGCAATCGAGGAGAACCAGCCAAATCATTCGGTTGTAATCACGTATCGACTCTGCTAATTCCTCACTAGCAAGCAGTACTACACCACGACTTTTAGCAGCACACGACCTTCCTTGCCGCAGACCCCCGTAAGAAAGAGGCCGTCTTCAACCTCTTGCTCGCCGATGTGATGTCATCCTGTGCCCCTTTCGGTCCCTTCGCGACGTCACTCCCTCTCCCTTTCGGTCATTTACCCTTCCACCACATGCCCCCTAATCTAATGATCATTGCACGCCTGTTCTGTTTCGTAATCGTCCATCCATTTGGGTGGGTGGAGTAGCAACGTTCTCTTTGAGATCTCCGCAGGATGACGAGGCTGGCCTCTCCCTCTCCTTCGTCATCGGAAGAGCTAATCCCCCTTCGAATATCCAGGACGTGACAAGGCATACAGTCCACTGATACATTATTCGGAGTACTGATCGCGGTCACCTTGCCTTTTCCCCCACTACATTGTGCACCGAGCATTTGGGGGCTTCACCCACCTTTCGTCCCCAACCTGCATAGATGCAACCCCTTCCACCTCTGGCTGCTGCAACACTATGCTTGAGTGTCTCCATTTGTACCAGAATATGGCCCTTTACGGGACGGACTCTTTGGCTTGCCCTGCCCTGGATGACATGTACCAGAAGACTGCCTATATTGGGGAGATTCGTCCTCTCTCAGCCATTACTTTAATCGTATGGTGGTGCCGTTCCACAATCCTGTTTCCACCGAGCCTTCATGCGGCTCTAAAGAAGCGTCTTGTGCTCCACCTTTCGAGCATTTCCCTCAGCTGCTCTGATCGAAAAACTGTGCTGTATATATGTCCTCTTTCCAAGAATATCGCATTCAGCGCTTCTGTGACTTCGGCAGCAGTTTCCGCCCTGATCTCTCTCCATACAGCCATACTCCCAGGTCCACAGTCGACCATTAAATGTACACCTTTCCCCGATAGTGCGTCACGTCAATGGCTTGCCTCTTCCAGTCTTCCTCTACCGTCCACCACGACACCGTCCACCACCTCATCAACTACAATCGCCTGCAGCCTCAACACGGACTCCTGTATCTCCAGATTCACTTCGCTGACACCCCTACATTGACCTCCGTGCCATCCACCGCACTGAGCCTGATGTTTCCTCTCCAGCTCTCGACCATTCTTGCAGTTACCAGAGTGGTCATACAACCCGTATCCACGAGGGCTCATGCTTCCGTCACCCCCATCATAAGCCTCACTACAGGTAACTCCCTGTGATACGCCTTCAATTGGTCGTATGGGGAACTAGTGGCGCAGTAGTTTCCCTCTCTTTCTTTCCCTGCCTGCAGTAATTCGCTATGCGCCCTCGTTGGCCGCATCGGTAACACACCACCATTGGTTTTGGTTCCGCACATTCCCTGACCATGTCCGGACCTCGACATCTGAAGCATGGTCCCTTGGCTGTTCGCCTCGCCAGACGCTTGCTCGTTGTTCGCTGCCTGCCTATTCGTTCTGCTTGTAGCCGCTGTCACTGTTGCCGCTACGTTGTGTCAACACCCGCGTTTTGTCTGTCATTTCTCCTACTGATATCGTTTCGATGTCTGACATCTGCAACAGACGTAACAAGATATGGTCGGGGAATCCGGTCACAAAAGTCAGCTTCACTATCCGTTCCATCGCTGCTGTAGTAAACCCTGCTAGGTCCACCGACCTAATCTCGATCACGTAGTCGTCTATCTGATCACTCGTTCATCTTATTCTCCCGAGCTTACTGTAGGCTTTAAGAGCCTCCTCTGTGTATGTGTTCAGCGCACTGCTTTCTACAGTAGCATAAGGCTAGTCACATCTTCTATACCCTTCAGCTTCGCCACGAGTCTCACTTCTTTTTTTATCCAGGCCACCACATCGCTTTCTCTAGTAAACGGTCTCAACACATCACTACTAATTTTGATTTTCGTGGACATCGCGCGTCGGCGGTCGGAATGGCAGGAGCGCAAAAACGAGGAAGAACAATGGAAAGCAATATATATATATATATATGTAATACAAATAATAAATGAGTATATGCATATATATGTACATGTATGTACATACTTACATCTACCTGTATATATAGATGCATATCTGGGTACAGGACATTGCAAACAAAACGTAGACAAATGATAAACAAGTACAGAAAACACACAGGCCACATAGAGAACATTTCCTTCATCAGCTGCCATCATTCAACACTGGCACAACTAGTAACGAGGTACCGAAATAACTTGTGTGGTTTAAAGGCACGAAATAAAGTTGCTCTTACCTCGAATTGCAATCGGAGAGAACCAGCTAAATCATTCAGTTGTAATCCCATGTCGACTCTGCCGTTTCCTACGCCATGACTGTTGGCAGCACACGACCTTCCTCGCCGCAGACCCCCGTAAGAAAGAGGCTGTCTTCAACCTCTCGCTCGCCGACGTGAGGTCATCCCGTATCCCTTTCGGTCCCTTCGCGACGTCACTTCCTCTCACTTCTGGTCACTTACCTTTCCACCACAGATGAAAAACCGAAACGGAAAGGACGAAGTGGTGCTTCTGTTTCTTTATACTATGTAAAAAAAGAAAAGGATGGGTGAGGCCAAGAGTGCAAACAGAGCATTGTGTAAACTGAGGGACACCTACTCTGTACAAAAGATAAAACAAGCAATAATCTTACAAGAATGAGGTAAGGTTTAGAAACCTGATCTACAGAAATATTGGTTAATTGCAGTTACTGTATACATTTCTCGTCTTCACATAGGAACTGCTCAGAAACTTGATCTATGGGAAATGGTGTGTAACCGCAATCACTATATACATTTTTTGTCTTCACACAAGAACTGTTATTTATTCTCTTCTCACAGGTCTCTTTCTGTTAGAGAGTAAGGAAATACAGTTAAATAGCTGTTCCTGATATCAGCTACTTGCTTGAGTGATTTTGATGGCTTTTGGGATTAAAGTTTATTGCTAACAGTAGGGTATTCCTTAGGCATACCACTTACTTTATTCAAGATATGTAATACAAACCACAGTTTCCGCTTCCCGTTACAGTCATTGTAATTGTTGTTGTTTAGTCCCCAAGTTAACTCTAAGTACATAGGCCAATAATCAAATGCAGTGAAATCATGGCCACCCCACTTTTTCAGGCAATGTGTATCCAGGACCATGTAATCTAAAATACCTTTTTCTTTTCAGTACAGTCGACTGTGATTTAAGGGAAATCTGGCTGCTATTTGTTGCAGGTCGAACGTACAGCAAATATGGGTTGACCAGTTTGAGGCAAAAGGGGTCTGATCACGTTTTGATTTTAATAACACTTGGGCACATTGCCGTGTCACTTCGTCGCTATGATGTTAAACAAGTAAATTTTAAACGTTTCGAAAGATTTTAATTATTTGAAAATTGGTCTGGACACTGCTTAATCCTGACAATACTCCAGAGTCCCTTTTCCCACTATCAAAAACATTGCTATAATGTATTCTAGATGTGAATGGAATTACAGTTGAAGACTAAGGAACAGTAGGGAGGATTCTTTTGTCGGGCAGGATTCAGTTTCAAGTCTATAGGAATCTGCGAAGACGCATTTTAAAAAAAGATAATGAATCTTTAATTCTACGAATTCAGTTTACTGTTTTGATCTCAGTGCTTAATCGGTATATACATGTTGGGAACCTTGATTCTTTCAGTAAAAATAGAAGAACCAAGGTTCTCACGCTAAGTCTTATTCAGTGAGCTCACTTCAGGAAAAAGACCATGAGTTTACCCTCTTCGAAGATACAAGGACCAACTCAAAGAAACACTCACAACCACTGGAATTGGGCCTAAATCGTTTGACACAAACCCAAGACCGTACCAAGTGGCGGTGTTCCGTCACTGTCGGAACCAAAAACTTCGAAGCTTTCAGAAGAAAAAAGGAAGAAATCAAACGGCAGGCTCGATAAAACGACAGGCTCGACAAAACGACAGGCTCGACAAAACGAAAGGCTCGACAAAATCAGCCTCGTCCCCCCACCAGTATTGCTATGCAGTCAATGTCATCGACTCTTCCATGCAAGTATTGGTCTACGGAGTCATCAACTGCATCACCATAAAGAAAACGTTCAGCAAAGAAGAAAATGAATACTAACATATGAGATAAAGCTGCAGCCGCCAACGACAATATTCATATTGGTTTTCGAAGACGATTTGAAACATTCCCGCACTAAAATTTGTCTTACGCAATGATAAAGAAAGTAGAATTATATGGATGCAAACTCTATTTCATCTTTTCAGTAAAGAGGTGAACCAAAATGCTTAGCTAATATTTCGAAATAGGTTAGTTGTTGGGACTGGGAACTACCGTACTGATACATTCCTTATTTCTGTGGGGCGGGTGTCATTATTTCGAAAGCCGAATGAGGGGTTAATAAAAGGGAAAATTTGGAGTGATCACAATTACTCTATTGGTTCAAGAGGCATCCACGCATGCGCGACATGTATTGTTACTTCGGTAGCCGAGGAAAAAATTATTTTTCAGATATTTGGCGGTTATTTCAAGTAAGTCAACTAACCATATTGAGGTCGCCTTCATTTCTTCTGCTGTTTCAATAACAATCCACGCAGGATTTGTAATTGAAATTTTGAGGAAAAGATTTTGTTTTCAGAATCGCAATCACAATGTTTTCCATGTGGAATTCCGGAAAATTTTTCAAAAAAAGTTTTAAAAAAATGTGTGTGTGTGAGTGGTGGTGTCTTTTTTGAGAGGGTTATTTGAGATTTTGAAAAACTGTTTTTAAGCCAAACTCATAATCTCAGTGGTGGAAAATAAAGGATTCTAAAAAAAATTTTTTTATGTTCTTTAACCCTTTCCACATTCCGATTGTTTATACTCACAAATTATCGATACAGATTATCACTACTCCGCTCGTATCCTATTCACACACACACACACACACACACACACAGAGGTGTGTGTGCGATAGATTGAAGTTACAATTTTGCATCGTTACGAAAAGATGCTACACTGAATACTAGTAGCTAGTGTGTGATAGTATATACTTGGTGAGAGGAGAACCTGTTATATTTTCTTGGTTGGCAAGAGATGATCCTTTTATGCGAAGTTGAAGCGGGCATAGCAACCGGCTAACGAACAAAACTTCTGTGAGTCCTCTGGCTTGTGTTTCTTGTGCATCTCGACTATAATCACGATTTGGTGCGAAATTGTCTGGAATTTTACATTAAATGATATCTGCCAGGATATTTTGCGTGAGTCATCTAGGAGTTAGCCATATCGGCTTACTCTGATGCGCGTATGTTATATAATCTGATTGTTACCAAACACTCCATTGTATTCCTAGCGCGAAACCGATTGTTAAGATGTACTGTGATGGATATATAATAGTGTACATTTCGTATAATACACACACACACACACACTTAAACACACACACACACACACACACACACACACACACACACACACACACACACACACACACAAATGAATACAAAAAGAAAAGGGTTTTGTATGATCGTGTATAGAGGAATATATTATTTTATCTAAAAGAGCTGTAAAATTAATGTGGGACATAGAATATGGAATATATAATATATAATATAAAAAAAGACGGATGGTACAATGAAATGAAGTATTGAATGTCTTATTGAATATATGGAATATGTCTTATTGAATATATGAAATATTGAGTGTTCAATATAAAGGATTAAATATATAAAGGCGAATACGTATTTTCTATACCTTGTGGTATTTCATCATGGCCGGTATGACAGACTGTAACAGACTGTCTGTTACAGTCTGTCATACCGGCCATGATGAAATACCACAAGGTATAGAAAATACGTATTCGCCTTTATATATTTAATCCTTTATATTGAACACTCAATAGTTCATATATTCAATAAGACATATTCCATATATTCAATAAGACATATTCCATATATTCAATAAGACATATTCCATGTATTCAATAAGACATTCAATACTTCATTTCATTGTACCATCCATCTTTTTTTATATTATATATTATATATTCCATATTCTATGTCCCACATTAATTTTACAAGAATGTAGATAAAACATGAAAGACGGACAGAGTTGAAGCTCTTTTAGATAAAATAATATATATATATATATATATATATATATATATATATATATATATATATATATAGATAGATAGATATGTAACCTCGTGGATATCGTTGGCGATTTTTTCTTCCCCCGTCTTCCCTTCTTTGGACTTTCCTATGTTTCCGACGAAGAGCTCCGCTCGAAACGTCAGATTCTCTTTCTTTCCTTTCCTGAGCGTCCAGTAACACAATATCTGTATCACGTCCTCGCGTTGTTATTTTTTAAATTATTTTTATCGTTTTTCTTTTTAGAACTTATATATATATATATATATAAATAAATAAATAAATATATTCTTGGGAATAAAAAATGATGGATTTTTTTCCCTTATGAGTTTTTTCACGCTAGCTTCTTGATAAAATTCTTGTAAAAGATTTTATCCCTATTATTGAATTATATATATATACACTGACGTAGGTTTGCTAGGAGATGTAAGATTTGTGTGCTGTTCCAAAATATAATCATTTACAATATTTACAATACTTAGATTTTATTACCATATTTATTTACGAGGGGGTGCTGAAAATTTCGTGGCTTTTGGGTAAAAGAAAATACAAGAGGATCAGTTAATTATGATTTTATTGAACATACTTTCCTTTCAGGTTGATACACTTATTGCAGCAGTCCTTCAGTTTTTCTGAGCCCTTTAAAAGAACTCGGAAGGTTGGGCCTCCAACCAGGCCTTTCGCGACACACTTAAAGCCAGGAACTTTTCAGTAAACCATGGTATAGATTGAAGTCACAATTGTGTTACGTTACGAAAAGATGTTATGCTGAATACCAGTAGCTAGTGTGTGAGAATGTATACTTGGTGAGAGGGGAAAATGTTATATCTTAGTGCTTGGTGGGAGATGATCCTTTTATACGAGGTTGGAGCGGACATAGCAATCGGCTCTTCAAGAAAACCTCTGTGAGTCCTCTGGCTTGTATTTCTTGTGCATCTCGACTTATAACTACGATTTGGTGCGAAACTGCCTGGAATTTTACGTTAATCGTAACACTTCACAAATGCGCCAGAACAACGACTGGTAGAAATATGAGCCAAAGTCACCTGATAAGGACAGTTGCCGTCAAATATGGAAACTTGGTATGCCATATGTATGTGCACTTATGAATGTACACAAACACACACACACACACACACACACACACACACACACACACACACACACACACACACACACACACACAGTTGAAATTTATGGAAAAACGAAAGACGAAGACATGTTATGAACAACAAGCAAGTGTACTAGTTTGACGCTCGGGAAAAATGAAAATGTCTTTTACGTTTCAACAGAAAGTAATAAGAGGCAAAAACAGAGAGAGAATGAAACAAAACGTGTAGACTCCAGTCCGACCCCTCCGCCGCACAGAGAGCTTGGTGTAGGCAGGGTGGAAGGAGAAGTGAATGTAGGAGTGTGAGTCAGGAGTGTGTGTCAGTGGATGGAGGTTGTGAGAGCGGAGTGGTGTATGCTGATAGAAATATCGAGAAATTAGATGGAAGAGTTAGAGAATGTAAGAGAATTCGAGGGCAAGATGGAAGGATTGGACAAAAGAGAGGAAGGAGTCAATTTGTTCACGGGAGAGTGAAGTCATGTTAATACAGTCATAGATATAACGACCGTATAGTTCGGGAGTGGGACCAGTGAATTCTGAGAATATTTGGGCCTTAAGAAGTCCTTCGTTGTGTGGGATCACACTATATAAAGTTTTGATATCAAGAATGAACAGAAATTTCTGTACAGTTCTATATCTAAGAGATGAGGAATTATGTACATTATTTACATTATTTATATTAGTCCTCATCTTGCTTGTTGTTAACACAACATTTCGGCTGATGTACCGGCCAGCCTTCATCAAGTGTCTTGGGAGAATTTCGAACCTGGGTTCACATTCCTAAGGTATTTTTCGATGTTGTTGTTATTATTATTATTATTATTATTATTATTATTATTATTATTAGAATCGAACTCGGAATCTTGGAGTTAGTAGCGTGCTATTAACCACTACGTCGTATGCCTGTGGGCAATTATGGAGTGAATTTTAGGGCTTATAAATCTAATATTTTTATAGCCTTCCTTAATACAGGTTCCCATATGCTATTCGTATCTGCACTCGGTCTGCTTAGGAGGTTGTTGTGTCCTAGCATATGTGCTGCTTCTTTTAGTTTTCGTATTTTCCAGTGGTGTTCTCTGTCTATTATTTTAACTTCATCCCACAGGGGAAGGTGGTCTCCATTTTTCCATACATGATCAGCTATACCCGATTTATCAATATCTCCTCGTGTCACAGATTTGCGATGTTCGTCTACCCTTATTTTGAGGGGGCGACATTTTTCGCCTTTGTATAACCTACCACAGCTGCATGGGATGGAGTACACGCAGTCTTTGGTCATATTCTTTTGTATTGGTGGTTTTACTCGAAGGAGATATTTACGAAGTGTTGTATTACTCTTGAATACTGTCCTGATGTCATATGGGCCGCATATCTTTTGTATTTTTCGGAGAGGCCTTTCATATAGGGTAGACAAACTGTGGACAGTTTATCGGTTTCATCCTCTCTTTTCTGCATAATTGGAGTGGATAGTATATTTTGGGGTAGTTGTTACTTAATAGATTGTTACTTAGCTTCAGCATTTCTTCGTGGTGGGTATCACGATCGCTACATATAATCTTTGTTCGATGTTTCAGGCACTGAGCAATCCCTCTCTTTACATTGTATGGACGGTGGGAATTGAAGTTGAGATATCGTCCAGTGAAGGTCGGTTTGCTGTATACGGATGTCCTGAATCCATACTTGGTGCTTTTTATTAACGTCCAGGAATGCTAGCTGATTGTCTTTTTCCTTTTCTGAACTGTATAGATGGCTTTATTGAGTTCACATGATCTAACAGCACTTGGACATCTTCCTGAATAATAATAATAATAATAATAATAATAATAATAAGCAGAGAGTGAAGGTTTCATATTGGCTGCTCAAGACCAAAGCTTATTAACCCGGAACTACCAAGCCAATGTGATAAAAACTGGAGCTGACCCAAAATGCCGATTTTGTAACGATGCGATTGAAACTATAGACCACCTAATCTCAGGGTGTAGAGTGTTAGCACCTGTAGAATATAAAGCAAGACATGACAGAGTTGGCCAGTATTTACACTGGACAATATGTCAGCATTATAAAATCAAAAGCGCTGACAAATGGTATAAACACCATCCTGAAGCTGTGACTGAGGGAGAAAATGTATCGATTCTCTGGGACTTCCCCGTACATACCGACAAGACTACAAAAGCTAATAAACCGGATATTATCATAAAAGATCAGACAAAGAAGACGTGTTTATTAATTGACATGAGTATTCCCTGTGATCATAATATAGCGGCGAAAGAATTTGACAAGATCAGTAAATATAAAGACTTGCTAATAGAAATTGAAAAAATGTGGCACCTCAAGGCGACTACCATACCAGTGATTGTAGGATCTCTAGGAATGATAAAAAAAGGTACTGAAATCTATTTGAAAATGATACCAGGCTTACCATCTCTACAGGAGGTGCAAAAAATCGTGCTAATTGGAACGACTCATGTACTAAGAAGAGCATTATCGCTGTGAAAACAACATCCATTCATGATTTTTTTTTCTTAAATACATGTTTTACCTATGAATTTGCGTGTGTAAATTGGGAATGCATACAACGTTTCTCTGCCCTAGGTGTACGGAAAACACTCGGCGAGAAATGGGAAAAAATTTGAAGAAAGAAAAAAAACAAAAACAATAACAATAATAATAATAATAACAACAACAACAACATCGAAAAATACCTTAGGAATGAGGACCCAGGTTCGAAATTTCCCCAAGACACCTGATGAAGGCTGGAGGGTATATCACCTGAAACGTTGTGTTAACAACAAACAAGATGAGGACAAATATCCGTCAAATGTAAATAATGTAGAAATTTCTGTTCACTCTTGATCAAAAGTTTATATATATATATATATATATATATATATATATATATATATATATATATATATATATATATATATATACATACATATATATATAGAATACCTGTATATATATATATATATATATATATATATGTTTATATAAATATGTGTGTATGTATGTGTGTATTTCTTTTATTCTTTTATTTCTTTCAGTCATTTGACTGCGACCGTACTGGAGCACCGCCTTTAGTCGAAAAAATCGACCCCAGGACTTATTCCTTGTAAACCTAGTACTGTACTTATTCTATCAGTTCTTTTGCCGAACCGCTAAGTTATGGGGACTTATAGGACAGAAACAATTTTAAAAAAATTATCATTGAAAAAAAAAAATAGCCAAATATCTTTCAATATCTTCAAATTCCACCTTTTAACATGGTCACAAAAATAAACAGGCGGAACATTTTGCAAAATTCACTAATATACATATTAAACAGTTGGGGACATTTTCAAGAGCTTTTAACTTTCATGAAAGAGAATATCATGAAAACATCCTATCGGTTTATGATTAACTTGTTCATGAATGAGGATTATATGAAAAAGAAAATGTTTTGCGAGTAGAGTGGTATAAAAGTACGCAGTCCTGATACTCAAGGAAAATGCTCTAGCCGTCTGTGAAGGCTTACTGAATCTAGTTTGACAATGCTATTGACTGTGTGCCACAAGTCTGTCACTTCTTTGGCTTCGAAGAAAATTGTTGTACATTTTTCGAGCCTCAATATATCTGACAGAGACGGCTTTAGAGGAAACTAGACAAATTACTACCTGTACTCAAACGTCTATTGGACACATGGTGGTGTGCATGTCTTTCAAGTGTAAATGACAGCCTGACTTTTATAAGTGTTTTGATAAAATACCTGAGGATCCATTTGAAGAAGCGAAGAAACATATGGATATTTTCCACTTTCGCCGAAAGTGGTAAATATCAATGATTCCAACACATACTAATAACTATTTTTCAATTACGTGGGCTTATATCTCCTAATATTAGATTATTGTCTGTATAAGGTGAAGGCTTATAATTCTGTTTACAGTATCTTACTCCCCGTCGTTTCCTAATTCACGCAGAATTCGCACATGTTTACCCCCGCCCGTACATACATTTTTCAATGTTCAACAAGAGAAACGAATAACATCCTGAAAACTGTCACAACACTTCTTTGGGGGAAGCGTTACAGGGTCATTGTTCAGTTACGAAGTGGAATGCATTATCTCTAAGTTTTCTATACATTTATTAAAAAGAAATAATCAGAAAATATAAGCGCAGTGTGAAAATGTATTTAAGTGATACACTGGCGCAGGAAACCGACCCAGAATCGAATAATTTTGTTTCAATCTTTTGCTACTTGTCATTGATTTAGCTGTATTGTACCTGGAATAAACAGATGAATGCTCACTCAAGTGACTGAATATAAAGTGTAGAACCTTGAAAATTATTTTGCGATTGAAGGATGAAAAACTACAAGCTGCAATTATTTTCTTGCTGTCTAGAACCCAGACTTGCAGACGGATAAATTCAGTTCAAAGAGTATATAAAACTTTATGTGCATGTATTTGTACTGACACTGGATGTAAATTTGAACGACATAAGTTGAGGTAGTTTGTGCCAAATAAATTCTCTTCAGCTTTTCCAACCCTTTGAATGTTTCTAAGCATGATGGTATCCAATTATAATGGAGAGAAATGATTTTCCCCTTTAAAAAGAATAAAGAAAAACTGAATAATGTCCTATTGATGCATACTAACTCGGAGTTTTAGCGTAAAATTAACTGTCAAAATGTTGCTAATGAATTTGACCAGTAAAAATTTAGTTTATTTTTCGATTATTACTACTATTTAATTTCACTTTTCATGTGACATTAAAGCAAAATTTATTGTTTTCTATATTTAATTTGATTTTACTTCTAGTCATCCCGTTTTCCGAAATAGATACTCTAGTTTGATTATAATTTTTTCTACTTATACACATATTTTTGTCGAGCCCTCATATCTTAAGTTTCAGGCTTATCCCTGTGTGTGTGTGTTTGTGTGGCCGAGCGCTAGTGAGTGTGGGTGTGTATAATAAAATTTATTTTAAACAAACTTTGTTTTTATATACATATGTAGAAACATTCATTATTACTTATCTATCTCTTCAAGTATTTGACGTGGCTTAAAATTCACTTCATAGTTCTATGAAATGCTTGAAAATTTGTTTCCTTTATTGTTAACAAGAAATTTACCCCCAAATCTCCGCTTCTACTTGGCAGCAGAATTTGTGTTGCTGGAAAGTTTATTGCACAATATCCGTCAGTGTTTTATATCAAGATAACTTTTTATTTATTTGCTTAATAAGCATTTAACACAAGTCCCTTCGTATGTGCAAAGCAAAATATAGTTATTCTCAAAACTAAACCTATCGATATAATTTGAACGCAGAACGTCAAGTGTTTGTTTCTACGCCAACTCGAGTTATGTTTTATAAAAATAATAATGCTGAACTCTGGAATATAGGACACTTGATAAGTGTTGACTGCTTACCAATGTGACGGATATGGATTTCTGGGAGAGGCTGTTGATATTTATCCTAAATAGCAGTAACGACAGAAAAAAATAAATATAAAGTGTGACGACGTCAAAGTGGGAGGCGTTTATCTGAGACTGTGCATTTGAATAAAAGCATTCAGTGCAGGCTTCTCGCGACTGGTAAGTTCGAAATAACATTTATATTCTTTGTTGTTTTCGTTGTATACGGTTGATATCGACCAAGTATTAATCTTCAGTCATCAAATATCTTATTTGTAATATAGAATATCGTCTCAATATTTCTATACGCTACCCCATTTCATCGGTTTATTAACATTTAATGAAAATCAATTAAAAATACTTATCTACAGTTAAGAAACCTGATTTTTTTTTTCCTTCTTAAATTTGTAAAATACCATATTGTAACGTTCAGAGAGCAAAGGAGAAAATTGAATCGATATTTGTTTTATGAGTTAAAAAGTATGTATCCTTATGTATTTTAACTTAAATTCTCTTCCCAAAGAATTAATGAAATCTTCCAACCTTAGAAATATAACCATTGTTCAAAAACGTCCCTACTTCATTTCTTTCGACCCGCTTGTGTTCCTTAAATAATTTTTAATAGCTAACTTTTGCCAAAGAAAAGTAATTCCAGGATAAATTCTATAAAGACTATAATTTGGGTGAAGTGTCATGAGACTGTTCCAGTTGAGACAAGGCGAAATAGATTGAGATATAAATATCCTCAGATACATAAATGGTTATTAATCCAGAGAGTAATTAATGTGAATTTTGATGTTTATACTTTCTATATTATGTCGTCAATGTGTCAAGTGGAACTTCTAGAAACATTGTAACTGAAAACTTAGGGCTATACGCTAAGTTGCAAAAAGGAGAACACAGTTGATGTATATTCATCCGTGTGCATTCTTGACGGTATTGTTTTAGCGTAACACAATTGATGTATGGTAACAATTATACTTAATCATCGACGCCAGAAGCGTAATGGACAAATACATGTGAATTCAGAGCTCTATGATTCACCCTGTCTCTACTCAGTTTCTTTACGTGCGTAATTTCGGTCGGCAGAACGAAAGTAAGAAACTTGTGTAATACAGAGTTTATCAACTTAAAAACGAAGATGCTACCAGATACATCGAATACTATTTCTCCCGCTTGGACACTTAAACGTTGTACAATATAGTAAACTTATTCAACAAATTGTCTAATTTTTTTAGTGAATGGGGATTCTATTTGTCACTACCTTAACTTTGCATTTTTTAAAGGAGTGGTTACATTCTTTTCACATCAAATTAATTTACTAAGTTGTAATTGTAATTCTACTGTTATTGTGATAATAGCTGGCATAAATATTCATTTGGTTTCAAGTTTTCAGAAGGTCTTAACATGACAACTTGTTAAATTCGTTAATTTTATTTAAAATACCTTTCAACGGTTATGAAGGTTAAAATATTTTAATTCCATTCTAACAGGCAACTTTGTACATTTCCAACGTACATTTTCATGTCTAATCCTAATTTGTACAACGTAAATTATACATTTTGAATTTTCTTTCGTAGCGCCTCTGTTAGTTTTTGTATAGATTTTAGATCTTTCTTGAATTCCAAGAACCAATCGAATCTTTTCCTTTTTTTTTTTTTCTACAAGAGACGAACCATGTCTTGTTTACACAACTTTGGTCGGATCATCCTTATAACATTAAACGTTATTTTCGTCGTAAGTATATTTTATTCCTTTTTGGGAAATTCTGTTTTCGGTAAGAAACTGACGAAACTCGCATGCTGGACTGAAAAGGAAATCTATTAATCTTATTCAGTAATATTTCCGATTCCGACATCTTAGTTCTCGACACAAACTACTACGATGTTTAGTTTTGTTTTGAGTCCTGATGTAGTTTGGGTTGACTTTGTGGTTCGCTCTTGGGACGATAAATAGAAATCTACTGGATTTCAATGCAGTTAAACTCATCAAATTTAGTGTAAAAAGAATATATTTCCAAGAGAATCGAACTGGATTTGAGAAACTGCATATTTGTACAGATAATTTTTAGATTGTTGGTAGAAGAATCGATCTTGAAAATGAGTAGACTTTATTTTTTTGAAGACTGAAATAGATTTGATTAAATATTACCTACGCAAATAAGTTTTAAAATAGCTCTGACTTTATAAATAGCCATGTTGACTCTCTTCCCCGCCCTCTCGATTGAACACGCGTGCATACCCCGCTTAGTTTGGAGTGGAAAAAAAGGACCGTGTCTATTGCCTTCACAGGTTCATCTCTCCGAGACCTGTGAGATCGACATGGTTAATATTACTTTTGAATGGGTTCATGGAGACGGGTGGAAGGGAAAGGTACGAAACGAATTGGAAGGCCAACCTGCTGGGGAGAAAATCTGGGCGCAGTTAATGCGAGGGGGGGGGGCTACTGATGAACACGGAATGATGAATAAGATTTACTTATTCGGGAGTGCGTGAATGGAGGAGGAACTATACAAACCAACTCCGAGGAGCTGATACTTCTTTATAGTCGTGATATAAAAAGTAGACACTAAGTCGGTAGGCTAGAATTAAACTTTCCTTTATTGATCCATCCATGCCTTGCTTGATAGATGGAATTTGGAAACCAATGTTAAGCCAATAAAGTGTCAATTCTTTCGAGTTTTAATTTTATCTAGATACTTCATTTATTTCTGGTTGATTTAACTATGTTAATTGTTTGAACTACACTGACTTCGCTTTTTCTTTCGACAAGATCACTGGAATTGGTATTTTGGGCTTGTGTATATTTTTGAAAGTAGACCAAACCAGCAAAATTATTCAAGATGTAATTGAAGAACATGCCGATGCCAAAAACTTCAGCCACTCTATCATAGTACTGGTAGTTTTGGGTGCTGCAATCTTGTTGATAAGTTCCCTAGGATGTTGTGCTGCAATCTTCGAAAATCGCTGCTTGCTAGGAATGGTACGTAAGCTATTTGTTCTAAGTTCACAAAATTCATGTTAACAACATTGGTTTAAATGCAACTGTATTAAAGACGTGCTTTAAATTAAGTTGAGAGAAAAATTAAGTTTTGTAATATTTGCGGACGAGATTATTTGGCTTTCACCTTGTTTCAATGTTATTAAATTCTGTTTTCTTTTAGTATATTTTCCTGTTGAGTGCTATTACTGTCGCTGAAATTGGAGCTGGTATTTTTGTGGCAGTTGTGAAAAACAAGGTATTTAGTATATGCTCAGTAGAAACACTTTTCGTAATGTTTCTTTTACCTACCTAATTTTAATCTTTTGTCCCTTCAGCCTGTATTGGATCTTTTTTAAAACGGGGGCCACATTTTTCATTAACGAAACACTTTGAAACTTGGAACACTGGTAGAATGTGTCATATAAAACATCTTTTTCTCTTAGTCTTCTTAAAAAAAAAAAAGAAATCCATAAGTTGTTCCATGTTAAAGTTGTCGTATTTCTGTAATTTTAACCAATCACTGACGTCCATTCAGCCGATATACATTAAGTGCCGACTACATAAACAAACAATTCTGAAACAATTAACCCTAATCCTACGGTTAGGGTTAAAGCAAATAAAACGAAGGTATGGAGATTAAATACGCTTTACACCGCTTAATCAGCCAAAGGAGTAAATATAAACAACTGAATACTTGTCAGTGATTGGTTGAAATTATCGAAATAAGACAATTTTTTACATGAAATAAATTCGAATACAAAAATATTTTTCTGTTCTATAACACAAAATAGATAAGTATACAAAGTTTGAAAGTCTTTCCGCACCAAAAACACTACGTAAAACATTAATGAAAAATGTGGCCCCCGTTTTAAAATAGATCCCCTGTATTTTTGTCTGGAAGGCATTAAATGTTTCAAATATCGATAATAAACAGTATTGCTAATGGTTACATAATTTTATACATTGCATTTTAATCATTCAACTTAATTTCTATTTTTAAGCATTTCATGTATAATGTTAGTATTTTGTAAAAATTGAACTTAGCATGTTGAATACAAGACAGCAAATGTTGTTGTACCCTGTATAAGAAAGGTAATTCATTGACTGGGTGGGTTAATATTACTGCGTTGATTGCGTTTGCTCACCGGTTTGGTGTGCTGCGAATTGATCAAACAACGGTTAAAGTAATTTTGTTCATATTTAATTCAATGTATTGTTTCAGATCCGGAGTCATATTTCAGAAGCGGCCCATGAAGTGATCCGAGAGAAATATAGCAAAAATAAAGAAGTTACTCATACCATCGATATTCTTCAAGAGAAGGTATCTATTTGCTACTACAATCTTTGAATATTTAAAAATATTTTGTATCTAAACTTTTAAGAATTCTTTTGCCTGTTTCCAGGAAATATGGAAAATGAATAGACTTACTAATATCTAGTCAGTTTAACGGTGACGTTTTCACTCTTGACGAGATAACTTTCGAAATCGTTTAGTATTTCAACTTATTTGCCGTTTGAACTTCTAATCTCAAATTATAAATTTCCAGAAATTGAAACTTTTGTGCTAAGAACTTTTTGTTAGTTTAAAAATTATGTCCATGAATGTATGCAAATTTCATTTTTCAATTTAAAAAAAGTTATTAAACATCTCGAATCAGTAAATCGTATTTTTATGCGAAATGAATAGCTTTTTAAAAATCCTAGCACTAAAACAGTTTAATATTGCAAATACTACCACCCAAGAAATCAAGTTGATATAAACTCTTTTCCTGCCTTAAATTTGGTCTTCTGTTTAACTCTTTTTGTAAAGGAATGAGTTGTGAAATAAAGAAAAGCGGGTCGGTGCAGTTTGGTGTTAAGATTTAAATGTATCCAATATAAAGATTGCAAAAATATCTCTGCACTAAAATGCTTTTTTTCTAAAATTTCAGTTGAAATGCTGTGGAGCCAATAATTTTACTGACTATTCCGTTTTGAAGCTCACTGTAAGTGAAATTTTCTTTGCTATTTAACTGGATTTATCTCCTCAACTACTGAAGGCTTAACTGTAGGGATATAATTACGTCATTAAGTCTGCAAAACGTCGTTAGTTTTAGAATTGTTACTCCATGCAAGTGAATATAAGTTAACTTTTAAGAGTTGTTAGTTCAGCTACAATTGTTTCTGGTGAATATAGTCAATTAGGTTGGTGACTGAAATGGTAGCAATATTGGTTAATATAACCTTTTAGACCTGTTAGGGAAATATCAGCAATATACAGGGGTCGAAACCGCTCATATTCCATTCCTTTCAGAAAAGGGATTGTCTTAGTAAATGGGTATATCGATAAACTATCTGGCTAGCTATTTTAAAGATCTACGACTAGGATGTAGAATGCCAAGCCGAGGGAATTATAACTTGGTTATAGAATTCCACTTTTAGTTAGAAAACAGTTAACAAATTTGAAAGAAAAGTAACATTTCAGATTTACTTAAATTATAACTAGTGTATTTGTATTTCTTGACACTAAAAAAAAAAATTGAAACCAAGACAGAATACTGAAGATGGGTCAGATGAATTTCTTCATTCAGTTTTCTTACCATAGAGATGATATATACGAGCTAGTAATGATTACAAATCGGAGCATGGAACTGAAGTGAATATTTTGCATTGGAAATTTTATCTTTGCCATTAAAGTTTTATTCATTTACTCAATGATCACACATACCACAAATTGATTTTAGAATTTGGACACTTGAACTATAAGATTGTGAAAATATATCGTTTGTTTTTAAAATATTGCAATTATCAATGCTTTATTCAGTTGAACACATTTTTATACTACCACCACTAGCGAAAGAACATGTTTGCAAAATGTGTGCATTGGTCCTAAGATTTTAATATTTTTAAGAATGCCTTTATTAATTTAAAATTCTGTTCCTATGCAGATCTCATTGCTTTTCTTAGTTTTTTTTTTTTTTTTTTTTTTTGTACGAGAACAATTCCATGGTTATAAAGTCGACAATGTATTTTGTACAGTAATTTTTAAACTCATTTCCGTAGGTTGGTAAAGTCCCATATTCTTGCTGCGTTCTTAAAAGTGACGGTGATAATCCTGAGCCACAGAATAAGACTGAATGTGAGTTAGAAGCTGAAAATCCCTTTTTGCACGATGCAAAGTATCTGCATACAAAGGTAATATTTTTCACGGGATTTTATTGAATATCTCGATGTTTCCCAACAATTTTTATTGATGCACTCGTAATAGACTATTAAAACTTCAGACAGTTGCTTCGTCAAATTTAGTTTCTACTTTTAAAAAGGATATGCGAGTGGACGGCTATAAAGTTGTGATTGTAATTACATTTTTCTGGCTAATGAATTTGTTACTTCGAGATTTTAAAAATTCTTTTCATTTTTTTTGAAAATTTAGGGTTGTGTTGATACTTTGGAAGTACTGGTGAAGAAATACAGTTCTATTATACTTGGTGTTGCCCTTGGTATTGCTGCATTCGAGGTAAAGACTAGCAGATTATTTTTACTTTGAGCTTGAAATGTTAACTAGCAACTAGATGAAGTGTTTAGCACTGACTCATTCTATTAATCGTCTTCGTTGTGGACACAGTATACTTCAGACTTTTTAAGAGGGTAGGTTGGGGGTTGAGAAGGATTTAACTGATATTTCGAGCAAGTCAAGTAACACTGAGTTTCTCAGACGTCGTCTTGCTGTGGTGAAGTTAATGTTTGGGCAAATCCTATAGAAGGATTGAATATTCACTTCATGACTTCTGTGATGATATCAAATCTGTGACTATTCTCTAATAGACGTTTAGAGCAGGCAGTAATATCGCTTGCTTTAGACAGGAATCTGAGGGAAAGCCTCGGCTTTACCTTGAACACAAAAGGAAAAGAGTTTCTTGTATGCGGCTGACAAAACATTACTTTAAATTGTTTTAACATCACTTGTAACGAAAATATAATGGGTGTAATGTGACGGTTATTAATGTATTTGACATGTAAGAACTGGTTGTCATAGATATTAAGCATATTTTATCGTTTGGTAGTTGAGAATTTAAGATTTTGAAACGACTTCTTGTGGCGTAATCTTTTTTGTCTCCACCATCAAATGGTAAACGGTGATCGTGAACTAGTCGCAGTTTATCAGCTGTAAATTGACCTTCACCTAAAGGTAATGTTTAAAAACTCTTTAAGAAATTTGAAACAATTTCTTGTTCCAGTATATAAGGTTGCTTAAGTTCCTACAATTACAGAACATCTAACCGGCTTTCCTCATCTACATTCTGCTTTTCACAGCGTCCGCATGTTACAAAGTCGGAGACAACCGAAATATATTTTGATGCAAACATTCATTTTCGTAAAACTGTTTCATATAAAAGAATTTATAAAACCTGAAACGTCCACGGTATTGCTTCTTATTAGTGACATAAAATATTAACTTTTAAAAATGGGATTCATTGTAAAATATCTGAACTCTTATTTGCAGGTATTTTTAATATTTTTGGCATGTTGCATCTGTCGCGAGAACAATGATGAAGATAGAATTGGTTTAATTCACTGAGTTTCTAAGTCGTCTTTTTGAACTTATTGTTCAACCTACTGATTTCATGCCTTTCTGGAGACGCGGATTCATTTTCTTTACCCACCTCATATATATATAAAATAAAATGACTGAAGATCAACAAACATTTCAATAAAATTTTTCAGTAATTTTTCAATAACATTATACAATTAAGATGGTTGTTTTGTAAATTTCATCAAAATAAAGCTTTTTTTTCTCTCCCACACTTGCTGAATTTTACATTTGAATAAAAATTGTATATTCTTTTATTTGTCATTTGACTGCGACAATGCTGGAGCACCGGCTTTAGTCTAACAAATCGACCCCAGGACTTATTCCTTGTAAACCTAGTACTGTACTTATTCTATCAGTTCTTTTGCCGAACCACTAAGTTATGAGGACTTATAGGACAGAAACAATTAAAAAAAAATTATCATTGAAAAAAAACAAATATATACACACACACATACGACGGGCTTCTTTCAGTTTCCGTCTACCAAATCCACCCACGAGGCTTTGGTCGACCAAACGCTATAGTGGGCACTTGCCCAAGGTGCCACGCTGTGGTACTAAACCCAGAACCATGTGGTTGATCAGCAAACTACTTCCAAAGATAGTTTTAAAACTTTTCAATTTATCAATTATAACATTCGTTTTCGTCTTACCCATTGATGTTACTCTATAATTTTAACTATACAGTATTGTTATGTTAGCAACTTGCTAGCAACGTGCATTAATTGCATATTAATTTAATTTATCATCTCTTGGACAAGCGCAAAGGCTGATAAAATGAATCAGATTCTTTGCCAATTATCTATTTACTGACGATTATTGCGTATTTTAAAAATGAAAGCTTTCGTGCTATTTGTACTAATTGTCCTTGAACTTTGTTCGTTTATCGACTTTATCGTTATTCCTAACAATAACTGGGGTATCAGTTTAACGATAAAAAATATATTAATTACAAACTACAATCTTTTTGAAAGTTTATGGACTGCTTTTTAAATATAACGGCGAAGCAACTAGCTATCTGAATGTGATACTTCCTGTGTCTTAATCATGCATTGTCCTTCCTCCTAGCGCACACGCATCTTTGTAGATATACGAATATTTAAAATGAGTTTGAGCTGCAATGTTTGGTTCAAAATGATCACTTATCGATGTAATAATTCAAATTTTATTTTGGGAGAAATGGATTGAAGCTAAAAAACATCAAAGATTCTAGGAGTAAAACGAAACTAAACAATTAAGACAGTAATTTAATTATACTGCAACGAAAGTTTTACATTTCAAATTCGTCAAAATCTCTTCGAATGACTACCCACGAAAATAATAATAATACTGAATAGTATTTATCAGCAACACCAAGGCAGATGAAACTATCTTTATAGGCTGTATTGCCAAATACTGACGCAGATTCTGAATTACATTAGATATAACTTGTATTATATATCCTACCAAATTACTGTAAGCCTCTCACCTACTGTACTGAATCTTAAATTCTTCGTTATTTACACACGTACACTGAAAACCTTGTTAATTTCACATGTGTTCTCGTCCATCATCACTATTTACACCCATTACTTACGTCATTATTTGACAAGCTCCTTTTAGATTTTGTTTCTTGATGAACTACAATCTGAAACGTAGAACGTTGTTTCTTCCTTACAGCGTGAAATTAACTTGCACTCTTACTTTTCGTTCTCGATATGATTTTGGATCTATTACCATAGACTGAGGACACTATCTCGGGACTGAACTTGTATTATACTACTACAAATTTCTGTGATCTTGCCTATTCTGCTGAAGCTATATGCCCTCCGAAGTTAACATTTGCTCGTACTATTGGTTAAATCCCATACTAACAGATTAAATTATGTATAGATCATAGTAGCCACAAGTCTGTTTGTCTTTCACAAAGTACTTTTCAAATTCTAGTTTTTCGTGAAAGCGAGCTATCAGTTCTGAAACTCTAGCCGAAAGATAACTGAAAACTAATGTCTTAACATCTGGGGAATTGCTTTGACTAACGAACTACATACATGAACAATTTATAGGTCTAATTTGAAAATGTATCTGCTCATAATATACTTTTGGGCGCATAAGATAGTGTAAATAAACATTTTTAACTGTCATTACTATCTCTAGAATTATCTCTATCGCTAACAACTTAATTTAATACGAGTTTTAATTTGAACTTTTGCAATTGATCCTCCGCTATGTTAATTTATTACTTGCATTACGGTCTTAATCTGAAGTTAAGACCACATGAATATTGTGAAGAAATAACTATCCATTTTCAGAATTATCATAGACTGCTAATAGTATTAATCAGACGTTACTGCAATAATAATTTATCGAAAAACCAAGGTCTACTTCCGCACACCATCAAGTTTCTTATTTCTTTCTGTATTTGAGCTTAATTTTAAATAACAGAATGTCATACAGTGCTGTAAATTGCTCTTGCTATTTTTCCATCGCTGTTTTTGCATAAGTTAGTGTCATTCGACCATAAGTTGTAATGGTAATGAAGAACATTATGTAAAAATGCTTTCCAGCATTGACACGAGATGAAATCAACTTAAGTGCTTGACTAGTACTAATTTACTCGGACGATCAAGATTCCGAATGTAAACGAAGTAAAGTAAATACTACAAGGCATTTATTTTGTCACTCACTGCCCTAGTCGTAGCTAGTGGATATTTTGATGTTTAATGTTACCTTATATATGTTCCTCCATAAACACTTATCATAAAATCAAGTTACTGATTTACTAATAGTAGCAATGCATTAATTTACTCATACACAATACTTCAAGGAACTTGCAATAAACAACAAAGAAATACAGTTGTTGAAGTGTGGTCATAATGAGACACCATCTCCAAGGGTTTAGAAGAGTGTATCGACCTCAGTACTTGCTCCAGTATGGTACTATATCGATCTCTGAACCAATGGGACGGGACACAACATAAACACCAATTATTTTTATATATACAGTTACTGTCTCCCAAATTCTGCTGACAATGTCCACTCAAGGCGATAGTAAGGGACACTTTGTGTAATTGACGGGTAGTGTGACTGTCCTGGAACCAGATGGTTGTGAAGTAAACTTCTTGGATGCAAACATGAGTATGTGGTTAGTTTACATGAAATTCAAACATCCTTAACTACACTGGAAAGATAAGTAGCACTTAGACACGATCAACGAACATTTAAGCATCTCCAAGTGGAAACTAAACGAAAGTAAAGGATAGACGCCTACTATTCTTCTGTTCCGTTTCCGAGGCGCCATAACAAGTATAATACTCATAAGAGTAACACTATGTTAACCAACCTCAATATCAAGTGGTCATCTCGCCTATTCAATTTTGAATATTTAGTGTATTTGCTACAATAGTTCCGGCTCTTCTGAATTAGCAGGCTGTACCGATTCCACATAATGTACCTTTTCTTTGTTTTTAGTCTGTCTCACTTCGCCTAGATCAGTAACATTGAATTTCTATCTCTGCACAATGTCCCTCAACACAAGTTGAAATTATGGACTTCACCAGTTTTGGAACCATTCAAAGGCTATTGAACTAAATAATATAAGACATTTATTGTAAAGCATATATAAACTTTGTGCCTAAGGAATAATAATAATCCTTTCTACTAAAGGCACAAAGCCTGAAATTTTGTAGGGAGGTGACTCGTCGATTACATCGACTCTGAAAGGATGAAAAGCAAAGTTGACATCGGCGTAATTTGAACTCAAAATGTTGCGACGGGCGAAATACCGATTTCTTTATTACCCATAAAGGGCTATACAAAGAATTTTTAAGACATCACAAAACATAAAGACAGTACAAAACGCCAACATAAAATCGGGGTAATTAAAATAAAATGATAATATGCAAGAATGAAAAAAATGAGGCGCAATGTCCACTCGATCCCCGAAGTCGAGTGGTTACATTTATCCAGCTTTTCACTTTTACGTTCAACGTCATGTAAGCATTTAAACGGTTTTGGAACTCAAAAAATTCAAACACTCGCGTTACCTTTCTTCCATTAATCATTGTTACGTCCGTCCTTAACAACTTCAAATATCCGTTTCGTTATTATATTTTCACCAAGTTCTTTTATGCACTCGAAGCATCTTCCCTCACGTATCAAAATGCATTTTCCAGCACATTTCTCTGGCATTTTCACTCTTATTATTTCTTCTAACCTCTCGACTTTTCTCTCCACCTGCTCGCAATTCTCGTACTTTATCAAAATCCCCTTGTATTTCACATCTTTATCCGTTCTCTCCTCCTCTTCTTGTACATTTTTAGTTTCTGGCTTTTTTTATCTCTCTTCTGTTTTCTGTTGACCGTTCCTTTGACTTATTTTTCCTTCGCTTTTTAGGGTTAGTAGCTCCATTTTCGTTCTTCTCCTTTGTTTTCTCTGTTTCACACTTCTGTCTCTCTTTCATTTCCTCAGTGTGGTCTACAATTCTTTCCTCCTCTGTTTGTGTTTTCTCTTGCTGTGGCTGTGTGAACTCATATAGAGGGCATTTGGTTTTCATATGACCTCTCTCCTCGCATATATAACAATTTGGTTTCCTTCCCTCGACTTTAATGTTCTCTCATCCTCCACTTCTATCTGGTAGGGAATTCTTTCTATGTCCTCGAATGTGGCAAAAAGCCACATTTCGAGTCCAAATCCCCACCATTTGTGCACTTTTGATTTCGCCACTGGTCCCAATTCCGGCTCCTCCTTGGTTGCAGCCAGCACTGTTGCAACCAACCACTCTGGTTTAATATCTGGTGTAACTCTGGGAATACGTATTTTCACAATTCTTCTTCCTCTATAACTTGGTAGCAATGCTATTTTCTCACTTCTTAAGATGTTGGTCGTATGCTTGGTTGCCTCTTCTATAGTGGCGAACCTCACCTCAACCGCACCGAACTTTCTTCCTCTGTTGATGTACGTGGCTTCATTCACAATTTCACCCAGGCACTCCTCGATTTCCTCTTCCGTCACCATTTCAATTTTACCGGTTTCGACAGCCTGTGTACGATACACTACTGTCCTCAGAATTTTATTTTCTTTAGTCTCTTTTGGGGGACACAATTTGTATGTGTCTCCCCCAACTTCTATCAAATTCCTGCTTCTGGTCACCTCCTCCATATCCAACTTGATTAACTTGGTTTCTAGCGGCACTGGCTTCATCACCGCAGTGGCTTTGGCGTAGCTCTCCATACTGGAGACACTACCACTTGCCATAGCTGGGAAAAATGCAGCAGCTCACGTGAAATGCAACCGTAATAATTCCACAAAAATCACAATTATTCACCGAGACAGTTTTCACGAAGTAACACAACAATATTCAAAATAATTCACAGAGCCGTTATACCACGAAGCAGTTCGCCCGGCGTGCTAACGATTCTGCCAGCTCGCCGCCTTAATGATAATAATGACAAGGGCACTCAGAGAGTGCAAACCTCCGCCAGTGCAACATCGACATCCTAATCTTTTTTATTACCCACGACGGGGCGAACATAGAAGGGACAATACACAGTATGTGGGGATATACAAACAGGGGAAAAAAAAAATTAGAACCAACGTATGAAAAAATGACATGAAAAGCGAAGGTGAAAAATGGAATGAAGTCACTCTGTCCCACTTCATAGCAGCTTCATTTATACATTTTAAACTTCGTTCCCGTTAGAATATCGATACCAAATTTTGCCATTACTTCCTCATATGTCATATACTGTGGTAATACGTCCCAATCCAATTTCACCTCCCAACACCTGTATCCGCTTTTATATCTAGCTATCTTTTCTTTCTGTTCATCCGAGCACAATGCACAACAGTGCATCCCTTTATGTTGTCAAAACTCGTTGTTCCAACAGCTTTAAAGTCTTCCCAAGATAACACTTCTTTACACAGTTTTTCATTTGAGTCATCATACATAACTCTTTTACTTGTTTCAGTCATTTGACTGCGGCCGTGCTGGAGCACCGCCTTTAGTCGAGCAAATCGACCCCAGGACTTATTCTTTGGAAGCCTAGTACTTATTCTATCGGTCTCTTTTGCCGAACCGCTAAGTTACGGGGACGTAAACACACCACCATCGGTTGTCAAGTGATGGTGGGGGCACACACACAAACACACACACACACACACACACACACATATATATATACATATATACGACGGGCTTCTTTCAGTTTCCGTCTACCAAATTCACTCACAAGGTTTTGGTCGGCCCGTGGCTATAGTAGAAGACACTTGCCCAAGGTGCCACGCAGTGGGACTGAACTCGGAACCATGTGGATGGTAAGCAAGCTACTTACCACACAGCCACTCCTGCGCTTTTGTCTGTGGGGAGGGAGTTTGGGAGTTCTTGTCCATTTGTACATTTTTCTGTGCCAGAGGGGGATGGGAAGGTTTGGTGTCTGTGGGGGGGGGGATCGAAGAGGGTGTGGGTGGGTGTTGCTCTCTCACTCAATAATAATAATAATAATAATAATAATAATAGGTGGGATTGGCTGTTGAAAGAAACCCTAATAAAAAAGACCGAGAGCACTATACTGGCAGCGCAGGACCAAACTCTGGCCACGAACTGGAGGTCAACATGAGGAATGAGCAAGTGTCTCCGCTGTTCCGCGTCTGCAACGGAGTGGATGAAACCATTACCCAAATCACGAACGAATGAATGCCTTAGACTTGCCACAAACCACTACAAGTTGTGGTGACACAACCAGGCAGCGAAAGTGCTATATTGGAAACTGTGCGGAAAGTGGGGGCTAGAGAGAGATAAGACATGGTATGAGCACAAACAGCAGAGAGTGTCAGAGTCAGAGACTAGGAAAATCCTCTGGGATTTCCCAATCCAAACAGATCAGGTGCTAGAGAATAACAGACCGAACAAGGTGCATCAAATATGTTATATAGTTGACCCACGAATAGTCAAGAAGGAAGGCGAAAAGATAGATTGATACAACCCTCTTAAGTATGAAATAGTCTGTCTCTGGAAAATGAAGAAGGTGAAGATAGTGCCGATTATTGTTGGGTCCTTGGGAACAGTATCAGAAGGCATCAACAGGATAATATAAAGGAAATTGGAATAGAGTACCCAGTAGAACTGTTACAAAAGGTTTGCCTTCTTGGCACGGCCAGAATAATCAGGAAAGTATGAGATAGCTGAAAAGAACGAATAGCATGGTACCGTAACTCCAACAAAACCTGTGATAAAATGAAAATAATAATCATAACAACAGCACTGCTTATCTGAAAATCAGAGGCATCAATGTACACATGTTTCTCAGGGTGGAGTGTGTGCTGTGAAGGGCGGACAAATTGCCTTGTTTAATAGAATTAAGATAGTTTTAAACCTTTCAAACTGTCCAGCATTATGTTGAAAAGAAGAGTATGGATGCAAAATCTTTTGTCTTCTCATTATTAAAGAAGGAGTAAGACGTCGAGCTGACAGAGTCGTTAGCGTATCGGATAAAATGCTTTGCGGTATTTCTTCCAACTGTTTTCGTTCTGAGTTAAAATTCCGCTGAAATCAATTTTGCCTTTCATCTTTTCGGAGTCGATAAAATACACTATCAATAAAGTACTAGGGTTGAAGTAATCGACTCGCATCTTTTCTCAAAACTGCGTGCTTTGAGCCAAAATTAGAAAGAATTATTAAAGTGGGAATAGAGACAAAAAATTTCACTTTTTGTGGGGTTCTGGTCAGTTAGAGAATCCCCCCCCCCCCCAAAGACTTACAAGTACACCAGCTACAAGAAATAGACTGATGAAACTCGGTCCGCGTTCCAAAAATCCAGCTACAACCCTTTACTGCTGTGACTGCTATGCATGTGTACTTCATACATGGAAGAGTATATGGACCTCGGTGCGGTTTGCAAGTGTACATATGTACTTCCGGATGACAGTAACGAGAGAGTCATCGTTGGAAATGGCGGACAGCTAAGAAAATGCAAGTTATTATCAAGGGGAACACCAAACTGTAAATTATTGTTATGTATATAATGTTTAGGATGACGGAGAGGACAGTGATGAATTGTTTGAAAGATGAAAAGAAATATGCAGTAGGTACTTTCTTAACATAATGGTTCAGTTCTGCTAAGAGATAGAGATGTACAATTTTGACATCGGCAACAAAAAACTTGACAAATATTCATAATATCGTTCAGCAAATTGCATTATAGGAAAACTCCTGAGACTCTATCTCGCGAATGATTTTAGTTAATTTCAATTTCAACTTGTGAATGCAAAGAAAAATTAAGCTTCTGAATTATGTATTTGATTAAATTAGGAAAAAAATAGATGTTGTTTTGTTAATTCCAAATAGATGAACTTCCGTCACTGACTGTCGAATCAGAATAATTAGAGAGCCTCTACGTGGCCATATCTCTCAAATATTACAAGCAAACATAAAAAAAGGCAAGAAATGTTCACAGCTATAATTCTAGTGATCATAGATCTGATGGATCAAGGTGGACACATAGTGAAACAACGTAACGGATATGTGTATTGGTTGGGTCTTCATTGTCGCTGAGGTCTTTGGTGGAAGATTTTAATGGATTAATTTGGTTGCGTGTGTTGTAAACAGAAACAGAACTTGCAAACATTTTACACTACGTTTATTTAAGGGAAGGCTGAACGCGCACGCACCCACACATCCATCCATCTATCCATATATATATATGTATATATATATTCACACATATAAGATTACATACTTATACACACACATATGCATGTATGTTCCTATATATATATATAAGTAATGTTTAACGCCACTTTAATATGGCTGTTCCGTAGGAACCGACGTTACTACCCTTTTTAACCTTAGGAAGAGCCTCCTGCAGCTGGTTATCGATGCAATTCGCACCCAATCTCTATTGCAAGTAGAGGAGCGAACCCCTACCATCGTATAGCAGACGACGGGACCACCAGACAGTGCGGTTTCGAGCTATAGTGCTCATCCTCAGTGGTGGTGAACACCCATCTGCCAGAATTAGCAGTATTTCGCTCCAGCTCAAAATATACAGAAAAGTAAGTGACAACCAGTTACTGAGATGAAAGTTGAAACTATGTTGCTAGAAGATGGCCTTTGCCGAGAAGTGAGAAATATGCTCCTTGATCGCTCCCAGCGTCTGCTAATGATCCTCGCAGGCTTTACTTTTCACTTGAGAAAAGCACACGAAACTCAAGTACATTCACTTTTGTTCTAACTTTGTGGCGTGTTCTCCTGCAATCTGATTTGTCGATAAATAAAGTGTACATGTGAAAATTGCATGTTTCAATTGTGGTTCACTAATAGCACTAACCTGGTAATTTAGAAAAAGGGGTTCGAATCCTAGGATTCGTTACACAACAATAACAACTGCCAAGTTTTTACAATTTCTGGGAATAGTATTCTCTTAATTTCGGCTCAAATTAAGCCTTAAACGAAGTGAACAAAGTTTGCTGATACTATTGATGTATACTCGAAATTCCAATATGTGCTAAAATAGAAGGAAGCACTGACATATGATTACTTCAACATTATCCTATATGATGCTATAAAGTTATAATTATTAAGAGAAATAAAACAGAATCTTATGTTATAACTCAACAGAAAGAATAAATTCATTACAAAGGAAGAACATTAGAATATCAGTACATAAAAATATACTACCCATTGGGTAAAGTAAAAGCTATGGGTCGACAAATCAGTTAACTATCACCAGCAGATATGGAATGTTAGACAGGAGGTATTTATAAACTGAGAACTTCAAACAATATGAAACGGAGGAATTATCTAAACACTTAAAACGATTGAAAACGAAACATGCAGAGAGCAGTATATCTAATTATAGACATATAAGAAAAGGATTTCATAGAGAAAGGTAGGAGTTAAGAAACATGATGTGAATAGTTCAATTACCTCTTAAAATTAAACACCTCTGTCGCTTATATTATGTAGAATATAAATTAAAATAATACAAAATTTACTAGTTATTGATTAAACCTCGCATACATCTTTGAATTTCGTTCATGAATTTTGCTATAAAATCTTTCAAACATTTAATATCAAAAGAATGTTTACGATAGGCATTCTAAGGCATTCTACAGGATACAACAAAGTTGTTATACATAATCACAGATCACATGGAATTGCAAATTGACTAAATTAATTTTGTCTCTGGCTGCGAGCTGGCAGATTCGTTAGCACGCCGGGCAAAATGCTTAGCGGCATTTCGTATGTTCTTCCGTTTTGAGTTCAAATTCTGTCGAGGTCGACTTTGCTTTTCATCCGTTCGGGATTGATAAAATAAGCACCGGTTGAGCATTGGAGTCGATGTAATCCACTTACCCCTTCTCCGGACTTAATGGCCTTGTGCCAAAATTTGAAATCAATATTATTTTGTCTGTATGTTCGAGTTTGAAATTTACTTGGGTAACTTTGAATCTAATCCCTCGGAGCTGATAAAATAAGTACCAGTTATGGCTGCCTTGGTGAATTCTATCGACTCTATCTTTGCCATTACAAATTTACAGCAGTCTTGTGCCAGCGGAAGAAATCCTAATTCGCTTCTGCCACTTTTTTTTGTTGATATTTTCATTCTAATTGCATAGAATATTTTCACTCCCACTTGACTTGATATTTCCCCCCTCAATTTTCTAATTCTTTCACATTTTCAAAATATCCAGTTGTGCTAATCATTTTTGACCTTCGTCTGTACATACTGTGTAACATCATTTGTCCAGTTTGTGGAAGGGGAAAAATCTGTATTCCAATTATAAACAATCATGGTTAGTAGTAGAGTGAAAATCAACAGAAAGATCAGTTAATAAGATAATTACTTTGCATTTGCTGTCAATAGCAACTATTAAACTGCTCACAATTTTTGTGAACGGGTTTTTCAGTAACGTGATGCTTCTCAAAATTGAATTATGAACAGTCAAATGAATTTAGGTCAGTAAAATTATGTATACTTCTCGAATACAACTAGCAATAATTTGTTTATTTAACTGCAATAGAACTAATTGTTCAAATGATTTAATTATGCAGGATATATAGCAAAAGAGGGAAAAATATATAATTGAGAACGATATTATTGACAAGAAGTAGTCACATCAATTTATAACAGTGTTAGAGTTCATTTGAAGCTGATTTGTCTGAATCAAATCAACTAATATCAATGCTATCATTAATACTTTTATTGATATTTCCTTTTCGTACATTTCAAACATGGTAACCTCATATATCAAAATAAACAGCACATAACCTTTTAGGTGGAGTCTAGTTACAATTTTCTTCGAGTCGAGTAGTCCATCCCGCCCCAAAAGATGTTTAAGGATGATGAACGAAACACCCATGCTTCCAGGGGTGAATTACTCAAACCCCAAAGAATCCCTCTCAACACATGACTGATGCTCCCCCACTACTTCTGCTTTTGATTAGAGATGCACATATCGTCAGCCATCAAGGGACATGCTCAACAGGTTAAAGTGAAGCAACTGACAAGCAAATCTGTGGTATTGAGCAAAATATTTGGTGTATATTATAATCATCGTGGTTTTGGATTTAATGGTGTGTGTGTGTGTGTGTGTGTGTGTGTGTGTGTGCGTGCGTGTGATCTTGTTGATTTTTATTGTCAGCTGTATACAGGAATTGACCTGTTGTTTCCTGGTTAGTTTTTGTTTTCGATTTTGTTTCCTTCATCTATTCGGGAGAATTGTCTGCTTTAAATTTTGTATCTACAAAACTAATCATTTTTGCTTAAACGTTATGCATGAATTCTTGTCAAAGCATAATGTTAATGAAGAGGAATGTGACAAGGACAGAATAAAAGAAAATTCATTAGAAATAGAGAAAAGCGGAAGCTAAAAATGTGACGAGCATTTCTTTTGATTCGAAAGACAATGATGCTGTCAAGCCAACGTGCACTAGCGTTTCAACTAAAAGGAGATGGAGGAGGGGAGGAGGAGGAAGAAGAAGAAGAGCAACAACAACAACAACAGCAATGTAATCATGAAAACAGACCAGCAACACTAAGTCCTGTTCAAACTGATCGAAATTTACGGAAAAATCAATAATGCCACCACCAACAATTACCTCTATAACCGCTGCTATTAAAGTAGTCAATGACAAAACAACCTTACCAGTTCAAAAACAAAGCAACGACAACAAATCACTGGCTAAACAATGTAAATCCACTCAAACATAGGTAGAGCATTCATTAGATGCCAGCATAGAGTTCATTTAGGAGCACAGGCAGTATCTCGTGATCCCAGAAACAGAAAGGGAAACGGTTAAAAGAAGGTCCCTCAATTACAATAAGACGGAAAATGTTGACTACCATATCTCCAATTACAGAAAGACGGGTAATGTTGACTACCATATCTCCAGCTCAAAGCGAGAAATGTATTCATAATTTAATATAGGAAATTGGGTATATACCTAATGATGTATAACCAATTTCCTACAAACTGGTGACCCTCCGACGTGATTCAAACACGCAGCCCGCTGAGCTATTTAACGCATTCCTATAAAGTGGTGACCCTCCGACGTGATTCAAACACGCAGCCCGCTGAGCTACAATAACAACTATTTCTATATAACTGATAACCAACTTTCTTATAAAGGCATATGACGTTCAATATGGCATGTGAGGAAAGGAAGGCAACAAGTGACGGTGGTGGTCCTGTCTCAATGAAGACGTGATAAAAAGAAAAGAAAAATATTTCCATACATGCTCCCACGAAGCATGTTTATCATCGATTTTGGGAAGGCGAGTAAGCAAGGTGATATACAGAAATGTACCACCATAAATATAAAATACTTTACTATGATCTTGCAGGTTCATTGAAAAATTAGCTATTTGAGGTTAACTCCCGTCACAAAAATTGAGCTGAAATAAAATTAGAGGTACAGATACGGTCCACACAAGAAAACTTGCAAAATACATCCGACCTAATTTACTTGGAGAGAAGAGGTCCAATAAGAATTGCGGTAGAGGTCTTGTGTTAAACTTATGGTTGCACTAGCCACCAGAGGGCCTTTCTACCCTCTGACAGAAGTTGTAAAACTCCTTGGTGCCAACGTCACCACTACAGCAATATCTGTAATAACAAGAACAGCATTAACCAATAACAGCATCAAAAACCCAAACCAGTTACGAAGTAGCGAAGGTGTTTAAACGCTACCAGCACCAGCACCAGTGGTACTGTCACTGCAGCCACCTTCGAAGCAGAAAACCCTACAGAAATGCCCTCTTCCAACCAACACCAATACAACACAAACATAAATGACGATAAACGTGCAGGCGGCGAGCTGGCAGAAACGTTAGCACGCCGGGCGAAATGCTTATCGGTATTTCGTCTATCCTTACGTTCTGAGTTCAAATTACGCTGAAGTCGACTTTGCTTTTCATCCTTTCGGGGGTCGATAAATTAAGTACCAATTGTGTACTGGGGTCGATCTAATCGACTGTCCCCCTCCCGCAAAATTTCGGGCCTTGCGCCTAGAGTAGAAAAGAATAAACGTGCAGGTATGCACCAGTCAGTCTTCATCCTCCTCCTTTGAGACTTCATCAAATGACAAGGAGAAGGAAAAGGAGAAAACTCAGAGGAGCAAAGAGAAAAAGGATCATAGATCCTCCTCCTCCTCTTCCTACACACACACACACACACTCAATCGCCAGTGAAGTAGACAGAGATGGGACGTTAAAAACTCACAAACTAATTACCCTCACCATCTAACAAACTACTAAAAACACATCGAGAACAATAAAAGTAACCAAATCCACAACTAAACCTTTTTTCGCGTCAGCCACATTAAGAAAACACGTAAATACAAGAACACTAAAAATACCAAAAAGTGTCAAAAAACTGTGGAACATGCAAAAAATAAATTCCGTTAATTTCACTGTTGTAAATAGAAACAGCAGTAAGTTGATGGAGTGTCTATCAAAATATCTCAAGGATAAAATTGAAACAAAAGAAGAGCTTTACGGAATTCATCCTCAAAATGTCAAAAGATAGACTACAAAGAAAACGCCCGCAGATTTCTAAACGAATTAAAGCATAGATTCCTATCCTGTGTCGGAATTTTCCTGAAAAAGTAGACAAAAAAATTATTGGTGTAGCTTTTCATGAAACATTCTACTGAAGAAAAGACCAAATTATTCGGCTTTCTTGAAAATGAAGGTGTTTGGCCTTTTTCCTGTTTCATTTTCCCGGCAGATATGACTGTGTTCAGAGTGTGATGTATAAATGTACACAATTTGGAAGCAAAGTCATTTGCTCAATGACCTTAGGTCATTAGACATGCATTTAGTAGCCATCGGCAAAATCAGAATTTCCAGATTGTAAACAGTCTCGCTCATTTTTGACGATTATGAGGTGTCTAAATCTTGTAGTTCATTAGAATTGGGAGACGATTTGAGCGTTATTTCGAGAAGGATTGAATCTCGAGGTACGGACGATTTTCCTTGACCCGACAACAAATCGATACTGCTGGACGTAAACGGTAGCAAAGACAGTATTTTCAGATTAGTTAATTATATATGCAGCGACCACATTTCTTGAGGTGTCCAGAAACGTTTTTGAAATATCCCGCTCTTCAGTAATCGTGAAGAATTGGAATTGCATACATGACAGGTTGTGTACTGTTAGCCCACGGGAGAAGGAGTGTAATAGGCTCACAAACTTGCTCAGACGATACCAACTGTCTGAAAGACACCGAGTAGATTTTACAAATGTACCAGTAGGCAGAGCAACCGCAACTGGTCATCCACATCATACCAAAAGTTTTACTTAGACAGAGATATGTAGGATGTTATCAATTTCAAGTGGTTGGCTACACGGACTACAAATTAATTTGCCTATCCTGGCGCTCTAAGACCATAGTGGTCGGATTAGTGAATTAGTTGAGCGGCAGTTGACGGGGTGATCCTCAACTGGTCGTTTGAAAAAAGGTGGGTGATTAGAACAGAATCGATAAAGTTTAGTGAAAAAGTAGTGATCGAGAGCCATAAATGAGGTGAACAAAGTAGAAGACGCATTTCTATGAGCTGGGAGTGGTGGCAGTGTTGAGGAAGGACGCGAACAAAACAACCTTAATCATTAATTCCTGGCCCATAACGCTGTTGAATATTGAGTTTAAGATATTAGCCAAGGCATTAGCAAAGAGACTTGTGCTTCTCTTCGGTAGTTTCGTCGGTAAAGTAAAGAGCTGAGCGATTTTGTGCAGATACGTTTATGACAATCGCTACTCCAGGCAATACATTGAAGAGAAGGTGAGTAACAAACCATCATTCGGTGGGCTCTGATGAATATAAACCAATTGATAACTTTCGATTAAGTTTGACAATTGTCTTCAAGGCAGCCAGTTCCAATTTCCTTTTTAGAAACTGGATCGCTTCATTGCAATACAATATCTGCCCGATGGTCAGAGTAAACGACCATCTATCAGAACTGTTTCGAATCAGGCCTTCAGTCCTTCGAGTGTGTCCGCTTTCAATTCTTTTGGTTGTAATGGTTCTTGACACAATACTGTAGAACTTGTAGTTGTTGAGGAGCATCCTGTTCAAACTGGGATGTAAAAGAGTTATGTCGGTTTATATGGACGATATCACCACAATAGTATCAGACGTTACAGAAACTGAGGTGGTCGGAAACGTCCTAAATGAATACAAGGCGGTGACAGGAACAAAGATAAACTGAGGCAAGTTGGTGGGTTTGCAACTCGGCAGCTACTGAAGAAGTCCATGTTGTCGAACAGCGTCGGACAGACATAGGTTAAGTTGTTTGGAGTGGTTCAGTATTGATATGTAGGCGGATAGAAGCTAAAACAAGGTTACGAGCAGAGTGGCCAATCTTATGTACAAATAGGCTGAGAGGAAGTGATCCCTGAAAAGTCAGGGAAAAGTGGCAAAAGCATACATCACCTCCATCGTATATTATCTTTTGTACTAGTGTTCATCTTAGTTGACTAAGCTTTTGCTCTTTCGCTTCTTGTGGAACGATGCATTCCACTACTAAAGCTATCCATCTGCGAGAAGGGTTGAGTATATTTCTGCTGTTGACGTACAGATATGTGCCAAGACTGATACCTATAGAGATTCCTTGACAGTGAAAGCAACTTCTCACAGCTTGTCTCTTTGTCGGAGCTGCATTCCTGCTTCAACCACAAGACCAAAACTAGACACCTCGGGCTATGAAATCTATGGAAATTCGTCATTATCAATTAAGAGAACTGGTAGTTGGGTATAGTGATGACGTTCTCAAGGAAACTTTGGGCATAGACAAAAACGCACCGTTTAGACCGTTCGGGAGGGCTTTCGGTTCGGTGACTATAGATAACTTCTAGAAATCCGGCGTCTTCTTTCTGCTGAGAAGTTCACACAGATTTCTTTTGTCTGATGGCTATGACAAAAGTAGTCGTGTGTTGGATGAGAAGTATGAATAGGGAAGAAGGTATTCGCCAGTTACTTTTTCAAAGAGTGGGTAACAGTGGCAAACATGGCACGAGTGAACAGATCTCTCAGCATACTCCTGTAGATTGGAGAATATCATTTGAGAGAGGGAGCTTTCCCGATAGACAGAGTAACTTTAGATTTTGGGGGATTCCTAGATGGCACTAAGTGCAGTCCTCTACGCTGAGAATATATTTGTATACTGTATATCCTTTTTTTAAAAAATCATTCTAAATTTTTTTGATACTTTTCTCACCCGATTTCAATATAAACTTTTAATGACCTTTCTGTAATGTACCTTTTACCCGTCACTCTGGTTGCCAATAAATTAAATCATTAATCAAATTGTTGTTGTTGTTGTTGTTGTTGTTCTTCTTCTTCTTATTAAGGTGGTGAGCTCGCAGAATTTTTAGCACTCCGGACAAACTGCTCAGCGGCCTTTTTTCCGGCTTTACGTTCTGAGTTTAATTTCCTCCGAGGTCAACTCTGCTTTTCATCCTTACGGGGTCGATAAAATAAGTACCAGTCAAGTACTGGGATCGCTGTGATTAACTAACCTCCTCCCCTCTAAATTCCAAGCCTCCTGTTTGCATTAAAAGAATTATTATTGTTGCAGTTGTTGATTATTTATGGTTTTAAATATTAACTGCGTTTTTTTTATTACATCAAAAACATCTAATGATAACACATCCTTACCGAGACTAACAATATTATTTTATCGAACATTTCTGTATCTGTTCCTGTAAGTAACTCGTTTATCTATTTATAGAAGCGACTGTGCATTATTCTAATTGGAATGATGAACAAAATCCTAAACACTATAACGTCTTTGAATAAATGATTAAATCAGTGTAACTTAGATGTTGCGTAAATTCTTTAGATTTTCAGCACGCTTCTGTTCAATATTATAGTTATTCAGCTTTTCTATGCCAATTATTAAGACTATCTTCACTTTTATCGTAAAACATTGTTAAGCTATTATTCTATCTTGTAGTCAAGTTATGTGCTAACACATGTTGAGGTTCATACGAGTACCACAAAGTCGAAACTTGGCTACCAATGATATATAGAGCAGTTTTACTATGTTACTATGTTTCTAACTTAGGTGGAAACTAATGTTAGACAGTGTGGCATATTGTTTCTTAGAATAGATCAGAAAGGTAATATTTGTAATCTACAATGTAGGAATGTAGAAAATATTCACCTTAATGTGCATTGCAGCAATTGAGCTCTTTTCATGTATGGCAATTCAGATAAGTTTTTAATTGATTTGTGAGCTGTTCTGTTCATGGAAGTATTTGTCTTGTACAGGCATTTTTATAGTTGTTGGCTTTTTTAGCCTCAAGTCAGCATTAATCGAGTAGATCTATGACTGAATGGGTTCCGGTAACGACGACCCTGACTTTAGAACGTCAAATGACCGTACACACAAAGGATCCTATGTTGGTTCGGAGGTTGTCATATATGTGTTTTAGTATCTTTATTTTTCTGCCGACTTAGTTTGAGGTTTTAATTTTCTGCAACCTAAATCAATTTCTTGTGTGAATTTTGCAGCTGTCGTCTTATCGAATTATTACTTTTATTACAATCATACCCAACAAATGTATGCAACACAATTTGTTAGCAGTTGGAACGGTAGTGAGTAATATTAATAATTGCATTCTTAAAATGTTATCTGACACTCAGTAGACCACCTACCTGGAATGAATAGTTGTCTGATATCATACATGTTGTATAGTATATAATACATTATTTTAAAAGAAAAGATTTAACAGAACAGTGAATCGACTTATAATATCTAGGTCTGTTAGGGTCTAGCCTAATACTTCAAAACTATATGCTATGATTGGTACTGCAATTGTCTGAGAGGCACAGATGATATTTTTGGATTATTATTAATTGTTTTTGTTGGCCTTGTACAAGAATTTGAAACTATTATTATTATTATTATTATTATTATTATTATTATTATTATTATTATTATTCCTTCGTAACACAGTGTAGGTAAAAATGCATCGGAGTCTTTAGTCATCTGTCAAGTCACATCAAGGACCTCAGACAGATAATACTTTCCTTAAGATGTGCGCTGTGCCCAATAAGGCTGCTTTTTGCAAGACATCAATCTTGCATGGGATTTCCAGTTGCCTTAAGAAGTTTTGAAGTTTCAATGGGATTGAGCCCAGCGCTGTGATCACCACTGGTATCATTTTTACATTACCCTCTCGCATTCCATATAGTCTTGCCATTTCCACTTTCAATTCGGAGTACTTGGTGATTTTTTCAACCTCCTTACTCACAAAATTCATGTCATTTGGTATGGCTACATCAATGATCTGACAGTATTTGTCTCTCTTATTCAATATGACAATATCCGGCCGACAGTGTTCGATTATACGATCCGTCTGAAAATCATAGTCGCAGAGAATCGTTACTTTTCCATCCTCCTGCATAACTTTGCTTGGTAATGCTCACACCAGTTCTCTGTTACTCCATATTGGTATTTACGGCACAAGAGCCAATGAAAATACACACAAACTTTATCGTGGCGGCATTTGTATTCTTTTTGTGCAAGGCTCTCACATCCACTTACCAAGTGGGTCACATTTTCCACACTCTTTCCACAGAATCTGCATTTCTGGGTGTCAAAAGTTTATAGATGTTATACTTACTGAATAGGTAGCGAGAGCCTTGTCTTGTGCAGCAATGATCAGGCTTTCGGTGGTACGCTTCAAATCACCTCGCTCAAGCCATGCCCACGATGCTGTATTATCCTTAACGTCTTGTGTATTCCTTTCAAACTGTCCGTGCATTCTCATTTCAAGGTCTTCTTTTCTCTTCTCCTCAGCTCTTTGGTTAAACTCTGCTTTGCCCACAATGTCATCTGCATTTACACCCATATCTTTCGCGGCATATTGCAGCAGGTCTTCATCACTATTTATCTAATACTCGGCAAGCGTTCTCTTTTCACTCCTTATACAATGGTCTATACTAATTAGTCCTCTGCCACCATTCTTTCTTTTCATATACAGTCTGTTTCCGCTGACAGTCAAGCCTGACTCCTTCGCCAAACCAATAGGAGAAGAGTTGGAAAAGACAAGTATCTGGCGCCGTTAAATAACCAATGCTCCGGGTAGGCTGTACTCGTTAGCCTTGGATGGCAAGCAGCCTAGGAGAAGGAGCACTCGGAGTTCAAAACCAAGGAAGCAAGACCCCCTGCTACCTTGACGGATTATCTTGATAGAGATGGTGTCTCGATAAAAATGCCGGTTGGCAGCAACCTAAAAAACACACCTCATTTGTGAGTGAAAATGCCAAGCAAAATAGATGACGATAACGGTGTGAAAGGGAGTGGAATCAATGGTGAAGGTGCTGCATCCGCCAGGTGCCCCACTGTACAGCAGGGTGGGCTCGGTCGTAATTCAGCAACTGCTAACCACGCTACAAGACATAAGTAGAGCAAACAAGTAAACTTGATGGTTATAGAGTGTTACTATCGGAGCATCCCAGTGGATGCGAATGGCGTGCCTGTCAGAGGGTACAGAAAACGAATGAACAGTGAATGAAATGCAATGGAACTGTTTGGATTTATAGAACAGAAATTATGTAACCAAGCAAGAGCAGCACAAAAGAATAGATGGTTAACAGAATTGGAGCTTGAAGTTATTAAAAGAAGGATATCAGGTGATACTGGGCATGTCAGAAACGGGTGTTATAGTGGAAGAGATGGACAATTGTTCACAAGAACATAATACCGTGAATTGTGAAAGAATTATGATCAATGACCACTCAAACAAGGAAGATCAATTAATAATAGACAAAATTTTGGATCGGTTAAATACAGAAGGGACAGAATTTATGTTCGACTTTAAGAAGGCTAACCAATGGAGACTAAATCAAGAGACGAGTAAAGTCAATAATGTATTGAGACACACTGAAACAAAGAACACCACACAAACAAATAATCTTATCAAGGCTGTTAGTTGGATTGTGGCGGAAAGGATGGGATTGAGAACTACTGAGAACAGAACACCGACGGATAGAAGAGGAAATAACCATGGTGGAAAAGGAGAATTTCTGAAGAGATAAACTCCTTGAACAGTGTAGTTTCAATACTTGTCAGGAAAAGAAATGGAGAACTTAAGAATAAATGGAAATTCGAAAAAGGTTTGGAAGAAGTATGGTGTAGATACAAAAGGCCTGAATATTGTATTTGAAGAACTGGAGCAGCGCATACATGCAAAAAAGCAAAGCTAACTCGGTTTGAACAACGGATTAAGCAATATCGGTAAAACAAATTGTTTAGAAGCGATCAAAAAAGATTTTACCAAGAGATTAATGATGATAAAAGACGTGAAAGATTAGTCTCTGATGCTGATGAAAGTCAACTTTTCTGGGGTAAGATATGGAGTAAGCAAGAACAACGTAATACTACAACAGAATGGCTCTGTAGCCTGAAGCAAACTGCTTTTTATCCTCAGCAAGAGGCTATTCACTTCACAGAAGACAGTATCAGAAATATGAGTAAAAAGATAAGCAATTGGGAAGCAACAGGGCCTGATGTTGTACAGGGATTTGGGATAAAAAAAAGTTCAGTAGTTGCCATAAATTAATCGTAGAGCAATTTAATGCATTGATGAAAGAAGAAGAAATCCCAGGCTGGTTGACAAAAGGACGAACGGTTTTGTGCTTGAAAGTTGCATCAAAAGGAAATGCTGCTGACAATTACAGACCGATTTTCTGTCTCTCATTAATGTGGAAGTTATTGTCAGTAGGAATTGCTGAAGAACTGTATAAATTTCTTGATGAGAACGATATATTACCGACGGAACAAAAAAGGCTGTAGAAGGAGATGCAGAGGTACCAAAGATCAATAATTGATAGACAAAATAGTAATGCAAGATTGTAAACGAAGGAGAACAAATCTGAGAATGGCCTGGATTGACTATCGCAAAGCTTATGATATGATTCCACATTATAGATCTGTTTGGAATTGCAAGGAATGTAATGTGTTTCATGAAGAGAAGTATAGTGCGATGGAAAACTGAACTGACATCTTACAGAAAAGTTTGGGCACTTCGGGTATCAGAAGAGGAATTTTCCAGGGTGATAGCCTATCTCTGCTGCTTTTTGTTCTTTGCATGATACCCCTGACCTTCGTACTTAGGAAAATGAACCTGGAGCACCAACTAAAGGGGAAACCCCAAACATTCAGCCACCTCCTCTTCATGGATGATTTGAAACTATATGGCAAAGATGAGACCCAAGTGAGTTCCTTGGTGAACACGGTCAACTATTTCAGTACTGATATTAGAATGGAATTTAGACTCAAGAAATGCGGAATAATCTACCTAAAAAGAGGCAAGGTACAGTCCCTAGCAGGGATAGAATTACCGAATAGAGACTTGATTAAACAAATTGTCACGGAAGGATACAAATACCTTGGTGTACTGGAGTTCAACGAGATAATGGAAAAGGAAATGAAAGAGCAATTGAAGATGGAGCATTTCCAAAGACTGAGATTGGTGTTGCGTTCAAAATTGACCTGATGGAATAAAATCCAAGCAGTTAATACGTGGGTGATAGCATCACTTCGGTTTGGAGCGGGAATTATAAAATGGCAAAAGAGAGAAGTGAAGAGAATGAATACAAAAACCAGAAAAACGTTGACAGTACACGGAGCCTTCCACCCTAAAAGTGACACCGATAGGCTGTACTTGTCCAGAAGAAAGGGAGGGAGAGGTCTGATAGCACGACCGATAGCGACAAATGCAGAATGTGTGGTTAGAGGGGTGAAACAGTATGGCACATCATTTGCGAATGCCCGAAATTGGCACAACGCGAATACAAAAGATGCCATGACAATGTGGCAAGAATGATCAGTTGGGATCTCTGTGGAACTCACGGCCTACAAAGAGCAAAGGCGTGGTATGAGCAATCTCCAGAAGGAGACACCGAAAATGAGAATTGCAAAACCCTGTGGGATGCAATGATCCAGTGCGATCACCTGACCAGTCATCGGAAACGGGACATTGTTGAAGAGAGAAAAAAAAAAGAACATGTATGATAATCGACATAGCATGTCCCAGTGACAACAGTATCAACGTGAAAGAAGAAAAATAACAGCTATGACGATTTAAAGTGGGAAATACGAAGGTTGTGGTCAGTGAAGAGAGTAGACGAGATACCAGTAATAATTGGTGCGTTTGGAAGTACCAGCACTCATCTACCAGCATGGCTGAAAAGATTGGCTCAAGTGTGAAGGTAGAACACCTACAAAAATCAGCATTGCTTGGAACTGCAGAAATTCTTCGCAGGGTTCTTGAAGTATGACCAGTAAAACAATTGTCACCTTAGTCTGGTGGCTGTGGACAGCTGACACTTTCCATCATATCCAGCAAAATAAGCTGAGAGTTTTCATATAATAATAATAATGGCTTCAAATTTTGCTACAAGGGCAGCAATTTTGAGGGAGGGGAGGAGTCGATTACATCAACCCCAGTGTTCAACTGGTACTTATTTTATCGACCCCGAAAGAATGAAAGACATAGTCAATCTAGGTGGAATTTCAACTCAGAACGTAAAAACGGGCGAAATGCCGTTAAGCTTTTTGCCCGGCATGCTAACGATTTTGCCAGCTCGCCGCCTTACTACTACTACTACTGCTACTACTACTACTACTACTACTACTACTACTACTGCTGCTGCTGCTACTACTGCTACTACTACTACTACTACTACTACTACTACTACTACTACTAATAATAATAATAATGTGAAAATGGACTAATTATGTGAAGTGCAGAATCGACAACACTACCGACAGCGACAAATGCATTATGTCAAAGGCGAATATCCGAAGTTGGCACAACGCAAATACAAAACACGACATGACAATGTGGCAAGAATGGTTCATTGGGAGCTCTGCAGAAATCATGAATATGTATGATAATCGACATAGCATGTCCCGGTGACAACAGGATCAAAGAGAAAGAAGAAAAATTGAACAACTACGACGATTTGAAGTAGGAAACACGAAGGCTGTGGTCAATGTGAAGAGTAGGCGTAATAACAATAGCAACTGGCGCACTTGGAAGTATTAGCATTCAACTACCAACACGGCTCAAAAAGATTGGTACAAATGTAGAAATAGAACTCGTACAAAAATCAGCATTGCTTGGAACTGCAAGATTTCTTCGCGGGGTTCTTGAAGCATCACCAATAAGCAAGTATCACCTTAGTCTGCTGGCTGTGGACAGCTGACACTTTCCACCATACCCCGCAAAATAAGCTTAGGGTTCTCATCAAATAATAATAATAATGAAAATCCAGGGCTTTAAACGTGTTAAAAATTTCCTTGTAAAGTTTGATCGAAATATGTCATTAACTATACCAGTTTCCGTCTGGAAAGTAACTAATTTACAAATGCATAGGATCCGAGAGCTGGAAAATAGACCAAGTGAGACAGCAGCAAATAGAAAAATGCCTGAAACTAATCGGAGTGAGGGTGGGGGAAAACGTACGTCACCAGAGTGTGTGTGTATGTGGGGGGGGGGTAAACTCGGCTCGATAGAGGTGAGATTTTCAACGGAAGATGATACCAGGAAGCACTCCCAAAGAAGAATGGCGAACTAGTCCTCATACTAATCTACCTTGGGCGAAGTGTAGTAAGAAAAAAGGTAGCCGGTGTGTCCTCAGAACTAAACAATCCTTGGTTGGTGGTGGCTGTTCTCTTAGATGTAGGCAAGAGAAATGTGTTGCAGTTCCAGAATCTGCAGAAAAAAATGGAGGGGTCAATGATGGAACTATTGGTCTAAACAGACCAAGAAGGTAAGTAAGTCAGCTCAATCCTGCTGAATCTGCTGACAACTGTTCGCGGCCGCTGAGAGCAGAAAGCCAAGGTGTCACATGTATGGTAACACAAACCATTTCAAGGTTTTCTGTACACAGAAAAAGAGAGGAAAAGAAAAAAATAATTCTGTCGACGTCATAACTACCAAAGCAACAACATTAACAACAAAAGCAGCAGCAGTACCAGCGGTACACAAACGCAACACCAGCAACAATGGAAGCAACCGCAACAGTGAGATAGGCAGCTGCTGCTGCAGCAGTAGAAGCAGCAGCAATAGAAGCAGCAGCAATAACAATAGAAACAAGAGCACCGACAACAAAAGCAGCAGCAACTAAAAGGACAAACGAAACGCTGCCCTCAAAGGTCACCACATAATCACCAACAGCTGCTGAAAGTCCACAAACAACAGTAGAACAAAAAATACAATGACCCACATCCTATGAAATGTCCTTTAGTAGAAAGTGGGTTATACATCTTTAGATTGTATACCTGACTTCCTACTATAAAATTATAGAATATAACGGAACGCTGAACTCCAGACTATCAACTTAAACAACACTTTATTTAGGTGGTAAATATATACATCTTTAGTTCTTGTTGTTACAGCTTCTGTGTGTATGAGCATAGTTGTTGGGACGTTGTTCTGTAGTTGTGAGCGAGCTGTCGAGCGTAAGTCCGAAAGATGTAGAGACAGCTTTAGCACACGTCCATGCTCATGGTCGGCCGACCGTAAAAGAGAAAGATTAAAGCGGGAAAATTTGGTTGTTTAATTCTACGCATGCGTGAGACTACGCATGCGCACGGCGTTACTACAGAGCTCCCTTGCCAGTGCGGAAACGCACGATAAATGAAATCTGTTAGAACGCCTGAGGCAGGATGGCCACTGAAAACCACCCACAAGATGTGGTACAAACACACACACAAAGAAAATTCAAAGAAATGAAATGTACACTTGTGAAATACATGCATGCAACGTATAAATGAAATGACAATGACAAAACAACCGTGATGACAACTGTCCAGGAAACTGGAATCACGCGATGTAAAAGTCTGAGTGTTTGTTTTCCCTGAAAGGAAAGAAAATGTATGAGTGCACAAGTGTGTGTGAGAAAAAACACAGAACATGCAATGTATAAATGAAATGACAATGACAAAACAACCGTGATGACAACTGTCCAGGAAACTGGAATCACGCGATATAAAAGTCTGAGTGTTTGTTTTCCCTGAAAGGAAAGAAAATGTATGAGTGCACAAGTGTGTGTGTGAGAAAAAACACAGAACAAGTGAAAGTGTCTGTAGTATAGACTGCGAAAAATCTCAAAACACCGAGATAGAGTACATTGATGAAGAAGTCGGCGCAGGAACTGCTATAGCTGTGTTCTGTATGTGTGGTGGTAATGATGTTGACAGTGGTAATGATCTGTTGAAACTGGGCGACGTCGGGGGGAATGCTTGTAGTTGGTAGTAGTAATTGTTGTCGTCACGGTGGTAATCTTGGTTGGCGCACGACGCTGGTGGCGAAAAGACTGTTTGGTGATGAGTGTTTGAAGAGGTACGCTTTTACAGACAGTCGACAGACAAATCTCTGTACGACCATTAGCGAAAACCCCGAAGAAAAATTTTCTTAACCCAAGATGAAAAATCGACCGTGCGAAATGAATAACAAGAGTTATTGTGTGGCATAAAAGATGTATGTGTAATGTGAGAGTGTGAATGCGACATATAAGAACATAAAAAGCAGGCCGTAATTCCTGTCTGTTTTTCGTGAGTGGAAAAAAATCCACTCTAACAGAGGCGAGAATAAAAACCGCTCTTGTTGAGTCGTGTTGACTATGGTTGGAGATATTGGTAATCCGTAGTTCAGTCTCCATGGCCGTATTTGTTCTTTAGTCGAGGTTCACCAGTTATAAGTTGGTAGTCCAGAGTCCATGCTGCGTTTTTTCTTCGTCGGGCTCACCACTTTAGTGGAAAGTGGGTTATTTCAGCTCAGCGGGCTGCGTGTTCGAATCACGTCGGGGTCACCACTTTAGTAGAAAGTGGGTTATACATCTTTAGATTGTATACCTGACTTCCTACTATAAAATTATAGAATATAACGGAACGCTGAACTCCAGACTATCAACTTAAACAACACTTTATTTAGGTGGTAAATATGTACATCATTAGTTCTTGTTGTTACAGCTTCTGTGTGTATGAGCATAGTTGTTGGGACGTTGTTCCGTAGTTGTGAGCGAGCTGTCTTGTGTAAGTCCAAAAGATGTAGAGACAGCTTTAGCACACGTCCATGCTCATGGTCGGCCGACCGTAAAAGAGAAAGATTAAAGCGGGAAAGTTTGGTTGTTTAATTCTACGCATGCGTGAGACTACGCATGCGCACGGCGTTACTACAGTCCCTTCCAGCTACAGACCACTTATGTGGATAAGGTGATAGGGAAAAAACCGAACGGTGAAAATAAACAAGAAAAGAAAAATGAAAAAAAAACATGAAAAAAACAAGAGCAAAGAAAAAAAAAGAAGAAGAGCTGGGAGGATCAAACGGACGGAAGAAACATGACACACAAACACCACAAATATAGCCAACAGCAATAATAACATCATCACCATTAGCTTCACCATAGTCACAACCATTACAATTACAACCAACATTCAGTGACAGAATCCGCTTCCAAAATAACAGCGAGAACAACAATTCCATAGAAACATAAATATATAACTACACAAATATAAAGAACAAAAAATTAAACATATACATTAATACACAAACATTACTCAAACCGATTTCATCACATCAACGAATAGCATACCAACATAAATAAAAGTCGTCAAACAGCACAAAACTCACGCTACGTTTTAGAAAACAAATATGCTAACAGAGTACGAGATTTCAGAGAAAAGGCTAACAAAAGACTATTCCAAGAACTACTTATGGAAACATTAAAAGGACGGAACATCTGTCTCCAGCTACAGAATCAATGTAAGCAGGTCTTTTTCACTTTCCTCCTTCTGTCGAACGTGACCTTACTTAGAACACAATGTAAATGTGCGTGACCTTGGAAGCAGGGCCACCTGCTCAACGACCTCAGATTAAATGCTCCTTAGTGTAGTGGGGCATTGTAACGGTTTTTCAGATGCGCGATTGGACTGTGTGGTGATAGCGAATAGAAGAGGGGTGTTCAAAAACCTCACAAAGGTGCTCAGACGTTTCCAACTGTCTGAAATTTATCAACATGTAGGCAGCGTCTAACAGCGTCGTGGGACGCTGGACGGATAGGTTACATTGGGCATCGACGAAAATCAACTGGCTGGTCTGTTCCATAGGATTTTGAGCTAGGGAGAGAAAGCCCTCCGGTGTATCATGTGTATTTCTTGAAATATCTGGTGTGATAGTCCTACTGGGACATTGTTGTTCGTGGCAAACCCTACCGGCCTGCTCGAAACGCGTGCAGAGTGACGAAACTGTTCTGCATGCACTAATATTGTCCCCAATATTGCTAAGTTATAGAGTTATGTCGAACACGTTGGGTCACATCAAGGACCGATCCAGTTATCAGCCGAGTCCATTGTGAAGATCATTTCATTGCCTTCCTTTGGCCGTGAAGAACAAGCTGTATTTATCCGTCAGATAAAAGTTAGTTATCTATTAGCAAGAGATTTGTTACGATAAATAACTGTTTGAGATTTTTGGAAGGGGAAGTGGGAGGGGAATTTGAAAAGAGGATAGGACCTGCCTCTGAGTCTATCTCTTTCAATCGATCAAGAACGAAGATATCAAAGTACAAATTCTAAAAGGCTACAACACAGCTACTGCAACGAGAAATAAGCTGCAGTATCAGCAATAGCAACAACCACAACAATGGAAACAAAAACATGAGCGAGCGGCGATATTGATATCACTGCCGCCACCGCCAACGAGAACGACAAAGTGAACTACAGCCAACAATATGCCAAAGAGAATAATAACAACTTATCAAACACCACCGTCACCATTACTACTTCAGCGCCGACAGTGACAACAGAAATAGCACTGCTGCAGCTACCACTTGAACAGTAGGAAATTCAGTCGTCACACTATCAAGCAAAGACATCGTCACCACCACCACCACCACCACCATACTTAGTCACCTTGCTATTACTTAAAACAGTTACTACCAAGCATGTGCAAAAGTTGGGCCATTTGCAAATGCAACAAACACCATAAAACGTTGGATTTAAGAATGGAAGATATATCACAGTCGAAAAATAATTTGGTAACTAAGGTGGGATGAAGAGTGAATGTCGCTATGGCACAACACGTTTTAGAACAAAGCAAGAGGTGCTCGGTAACCTATCCTCTTTCTGTATCGAAAACTTTCGTAAGGTCAACGAATACGACGTAGAGGGATTTTCTTTGCTCTTGGCATTTTCTTGTAACTGTCGCAAAGTAAAGATTATATCTGTGGTTGAACATTCAGCTTTGAAGCCAGACTGTGACTCAAGTAGGATCCACTCTGCTAACTTTTGCAAGCACTTCCGGATGATTCTTGCGAAAAGTTTACTACTTATGCGAAATTCCCCATTTAGTTATTGCACTCTCTTTTGTCACCCTTGTTTTTGTACAAAGTCATAATTTTAGTGTTACGCAGGTTGTAGGAAATTTCTTGATATTGTCACCATTGAAGGAGTAAACGGTGCAGATGTAGCAGGAAAACCTCTTTATTCTCTTTCAAGGCGTGTTGGGTGCAGGAGGAGGGATAGTATTTCACGGTGCGGGGGAGGGGGTCGTTTCCCTTCGGAGCTGGCCAGGATCCTTTGGTTTTTACTCTTGCATCCAGCTCACATATGGCCCCAAGTGTTTGTAATGTACGGCAGCGGCAATACCCTGTGACCTGGCCTTGACTGACCCTCTGAACTACGTGAGTGACCCTAAAGCTTATGCATATGGTTGTAATGTCTCTTAATACACGGCCCCGGGTAGATCGGGCCCACTACTCTTTTTAGGGTAAATCCAAATTAAAATCCCTGCTGTATTGTGGAGTCATTTATTGAGCGTTAAAGTAAACCTAAGGGAGCAACCCCCTACGGAAAATGCAGAGAAAGGGACCCTAAGGCGCATCATAACCAATATCTGATAACCCCTGCGGCTAATGGATGCTGCGAGCGTATTGACTTGACTTTCCGTCGTGGAGTATCTGTGAATAGGTGGCAAGTGTACTTGGGGCTAGGCAATTACTTCAGGAATCACACACACACACACACACACACACACACACACACACACACACACACACACACACATTTATATATGTGTGTGTATACATACATATGTGTTTGTGTGTATATATATATATATATATATATATTATATATATATATATATATATATATTTATAACACATACACACATATATACATACGTACATACATGTATGAGTATGCACGTATGGAAGCAAAAATGCAAGAAATACGAATAACCACCACTCGCAAGAGAATATGCTTTGGGTTAATGTACCATGCTTTCGCTAATTGTTTTAGGTACATTTGTTGTCACTAGCAAACATAGCCACATTCTCGGTCACTTCAACCACCCTTGACCCAAAAGAAATATCGTGGAAGTGACAGCTAGGAGAAGAGGAAGGCTGACGCTGAGAAATGAAGTACTCAAGGCCACGTCGTGCAATCAGTTTAGGAATCGAACTCAAAATTTTATGATTGTTGAATCCAACATAATTACCAATCGGTCAAGTGCCTTCGTAAACACACATACAATTATATGAATATGCATGTATGTATATGCGAGGGTAATTTATACATACATACATGCATACATACATACATGCATACATACATACATACATACATACACACACACACACATACGTATGTATATATATGTATTAGGTCGTCAAGTATGAAATTTGTAGAAAAGAAAAGAAAGTTTGCTAATGTTTTATAAATACAAGGAATAGTTTTATTCATCAAAGTATGCACCCATATTGCCAATACACTTTTGCCAGTTCAGCGGTAGCTTGTCCAGTCCGGGACTGTAAAAGCCTGGCAATCTAGAGTCAATAAAATCTTGGAAGGCCTGTTTTACAGCATCGTGGGAATTAAATTTTTTTCCTATCAAAAAGTTATCCAAATTCTGGAAGAAGTGGTAGTCAGTGGGGGCAAGATCAGGTGAATATGGTAGATGATGGAGAACTTCCAACTCCAACGGCGTTGAAGAGCATAATAAAAAATGTAGTTGAGAAAAGGTTAGTTGACACGAAGGACTGGAAACCATCCTAATACTAAAAAAGATTGGCCTCTATCATGATGATTCGTGCCGGGTATCAAAATACCGACACCATGATTGCTACTCAGTGCTCTGTGAACACTTTAAAAGCTGTAAGATATAACAAAGACTACGACTTACGTCGGCAAAAGTACCCATTGTTTTGTTCTAATGGCTTCCGTGGAGTGCTTAATCGCTTCGTCCTCGGTCGCGAAACGCACCTCCACTGTGCCATACTTTCTTCCTCTTGTGATAAACGTGGTCAACTTCTTGATTTCTTTCAAACATTCCTCAATAGCCTCGATCGTTGCTATCTCGATCTTCCTGCTTGATACCTTCAGTGTTTTAAAAATTACTGTCCTCTTGGTTACACTGCTTGTGAGTTCTTCAGGCGGCGTTAGTCTCAACGTGTTTCCCTCCTTTTTCAGTAACTTTTCACATTCTTTCATCTTCTTCAGTTCAACTTTTACTTCACGAACCTCCAAAGTTTCAACCTCCATTCCTCTACCAGTTGCTGCTGCATAACTGTGGCCTCCTACTGGCACCTTATCCATCTTTCCCACGATGGAAAAAAAACAACAACAATTCAACAATAACAGTCACAGCAATTTCAACAGTAACAATCAATAATCTTGGGTACACCCACGAAGGGAGACCGTCAACAAATATTTAACAAGGTGACTTACGTCTAACAGTAATAAAAAAACACGACAAAATTAACTTCAACCGTTTACTACGTACTCTTCCTTTATACTGACTGACGTGGATGTAAGAATGGAGATGAGAAGATGAAGCGGCGAAGGTATAGCATGGAAAAAGTAGTGTATGGTTAGAATTAGGAATAACTGGTTCATGGGCATTTCGTCTATTGCTCTTCTGAATTAAACCATAAAAACAAACGCCCTACTCACAAACTCGTACACAAATACACACATAGACTCACATACTCAGGCACCACGCACACATGCAAGCACGCAGTCCAACAAATATATGTTTACACACACACACACACACACACACACACACACACACACACACACACACACATACACACACATTGATTATAAATGTTAAAATTGTTAACTTTACTTTGATCTTAGCTAAAATCCCGAGAAACGTAATTACATGAAGCATACGCGAGAGAGACATCTATATCTTCACTCAACCATATCACTTAAGATATCATTTATATTGGCAAAGACAACGGACAAAACATCATCATTCAGTTGACCCATAGAAACCTCGCACTTTGCAGTCCGAGACACCGTTGAGGTCTATTTTACGTTTTACTCAGTTAGTTTTTACTGTTTAAACCCATTATATCGTTGAATAGAGCTCGTTGAGATCTTTCTTTTGCACTATTAATTATTTTTCTCTCCCCTGCAGATCAAAACTTATGGAAAGAAATTAAGAAAAGGACTAAGTTGAAGAGTGTGTTTTGGAGCCGAGAAGAAACAAAGGACAGGGAAATGTTTCTTACACTCACATGAAGAAGAATAAGGTTGTGGATAAACCATTTCACGAATTTGTAAAGATTTTCGTGAAAACAAAAATCGACCTAGGAGCCTTGCCAAGGAGAAGAAGCTGGATATTCTCACTGTACATGCCAAATTTTATCATGAACATGTCGTGCTGCACAGTAATAAGAGACCTGGGTGAATGTAAAAGAATGTAGATGCCACGAACCGTACTGCGAATGTCCTTGGTCGAAGTATTATGCTCCGCAGTGAAATCTAGACCAAATTTGTTGAGATGGAGAAATTTCGGAGCAGAAGATAATTGGAAATCGAAATCTTAAAGTTCCCGATCTTTATCTTGTGACTTCCGTAATCCAGAAATTTGTCAGAGATCATTGGGCGACTCACATTAGGACTGTTGCTCGTGATGTGATGGACTGCTGTATCGAAAATAGTTTCATTGCTGTTGACCGTGATCAACCAAAGCAAGTCCAAGCAACTCTGCGATCTGTTCAAAGATTCTTTAAGTAAAAAGGATGCCGTCGCGGAAAGAAGAAAGGAATAATGTGCTATAAGCTCCGAGCCGAGAACATTCGTAAACGGGATCTCTATACAGTCAGATTAGTTTCGCTCAATGCAGCGAAGAAGCGACGAATTGTGTACATGGATAAAAGCTTATATTCACAAGAATTATGCTCGACATGATGATAGTTTGTATGATCCGAACGATGAGCAGGACCAACAAGTGAAAACGCAACACAAAGGAAAGCGATACTGTTTCATCGCGGTCATTATTGATGCTGACAACACCGTGTCAGAAGTCTCAAAGGAAAATCAAGTGGATCGTTTTATGGAGGACCACTCTGCATGTTACGGCTAATGACCCTAGTTTCTTTTATTTTCTCTCAAAATCGGAAAAAGGTTCATAACTTTGAACCAGAGTTGCAGAGCTACCAAGCGATAGTTTTTTCTACTCATCAAAGCTATATTTATCTCCTAATAGCATCGAAACATTGTGTTACAAAAACAGCTGTAATGGTGTCGCGGACTGTTAGTAATGGCTATATAGTCTAAGGGAGATCACTCTCATAGCAAAGACAATTCAAGCCAAAAAAAAAGTAACCAAGGGAAGTAAATTCAAGGGAGTTAACTTACCTACATAATGATTTCAGTTTGAAGTAAATCACTGTTGCAGTGATTTCAGATTATTGCCGCTCATTCTTATACAGTTCTCCTTCCAGTAATCTGAAATCACGTTCAGGATGAAATCATGTAAGGGTAGGATAAAATCGATTTCAAATTACTCGAAGGAGTATTTAGTTTTGTATAATAAATATTTCGATCGCATTTAAAATGCATAAATCTATTTGTAATAGCATTTTATTTGTTATATTCGAACTGAAATAACAGTTTTAAATTATCAGAAAATAAAACAACCAAATGGAAGCAATACACACACACACACACACACGTGCACGCACACACACGTGCACGCACGCACACACACACACGTGCACGCACGCACGCACGCACACACACACACACACACACACACATGGCACTCTCAAAATAAAAGAACCAGGGAAAAACGTGCTACAGCTGTAAATCCCTAATCCAAAATCAGTTTCGGATCTTTTTTAAAACGGGGGCCACATTTTTCATTAATGTTTTACGTAGTGTTTTTGGTACCGAAAGACTTTGTATTCGAATTTATTTCATGTAAAAAATTGTCTTATTTCGATAATTTCAACCAATCACTGACGTCCATTCAGCCGATATACATTAAGTGCCGACTACATAAACAAACGATTCTTCGTTTTATTTGGTTTTTTCATTTTAAATTTGCTTTAACCCTAACCCTAACCCTAACTCTAACCCTAACCCTAACCCTAGGGTTAGGGTTAGAGTTAGGGTTAGGGTTAATTGTTTCAGAATCGTTTGTTTATGTAGTCGGCGCTTAATGTATATCGGCTGAATGGACGTCAGTGATTGGTTGAAATTACAGAAATACGACAACTTTAACATGGAATAATTTATGGATTTCTTTTTTTTTTAAGAAGACTAAGAGAAAAAGATGTTTTATATGACACATTCTACCAGTGTTCCAAGTTTCAAAGTGTTTCGTTAATGAAAAATGTGACCCCCGTTTTAAAAAAGATCCTCAGTTTCTCATTGAAAGGGCGAGTGGGAGAGATTAAAGCATTTATTTAAATATAAAATTTCAGACTCAGAATCTTTGATATTTTCACATTTTTTTAATGCATTGTAAAAGTGTTAGGATATGTTTAAAAATTCATTTACAAAAAGAAAAAAAAAACAAAATGACTTTTTTAGATAAGCTTACAATCTTGAATGTTATGTTGTTTAGTGCTAAAAACGCATCCTGAGTTGTTAAAGTTAGAATTCTTCATTTTAGTGAAAATTGGAGAAGTTGTAATGTGAGCAGTGCAAGAGTAATTTGAAATTAGTTTGCAGTAACTTGAAAAGGATTTAGGGAAATAATAACTTAAAGATTTTAGACCGATTCACAAAATATTTGAGTGCAATATTTTTGCACACAGCTTCCCAGTTCGCACACATTTATCCATTATGGCATCTACACAGTCTTTACACCACCCAGTTCACTTGGATTAATATGTAGAGAAAGTGCATACTAGTCTCCAAGTACATTTGTTGATAATAAGTGCTTACATCTAAACTTGTAAATAATATATAAAGAATGAATTATAGAAATAATGGAAAATTCATAAGAATCACTGCATGGTCGTACACACGCCTTAGCATATAATTCCACACACTTGCATGTTTCTATATTTGTGCACAGTCATGCATAAGTCATTGCCCTGATATGGGCATTCGTATTTGACCCATGGAATAAGTTCTCATCCTGAAGCTGTATACTCCCGAAGCATACATCAATCTTCATGCACATTTCTACATGTATCTATAACTGCTCAAGGACATACTCAATTGCTTATATATATGTATATATTCATATATGTACACATTGCATTACCATACAAGCACCCACAAACACACATTTATACATTTATATACATGCACCTGACGCATATTCAAAGTTCATGGATATGCACACATACCAGTATATTTAGATAATGTGTGTGCATGCGTGTGCTTGTGTGTGTATTTGAATGTGTGTATGTGTGTGTGTGCATGTATGTATGCATGAACGTGTGTGTGTATGTATATATGCATGCACACATGCGTGTGTGTTCAGAAATGCAACAGTTTAAAAACGTTGGGGTCACCAAAATGTCACGAATTTGTAGAGAAATGCAACGGTTTGTATGTTAATGTTTGGCAAGTTGAGAAGACTGTATATTTGATTTTTCTGATATCGAAGTCCTCAAATACAACTGGTGGGATGTATGTTAGATATCAGGTCATCAAAAATGTAGTGGGTAAGGGTTCGAACTCCATGGAATAAATGACAGGAGCAAGTACCAGTTGAAATGGCCTTTATCTTAGCGTTACTATAGCAACTGCTTCGAGTTGTTTTTGTATAAAGATTAGTTGAAATTTAGCTGTTCATTTTGTAAGTAGTTGTGGTTGCTCCGTCTTCCAAACCAATGCTGTGGAAAGGCTTGGTTAAAGTAGTTACTTACTGTCAAATGAAAAGGGAGCTTGACTAAGTTAACATAGAAAAATGGTTTCATATTTTTTTATAATTAAGATCTAAACTGTTAATATATGAATGGAAATGAGATATTTGTACAACTGTAGGCCTACTTTTGGGCCACCCTGTGTGTATATATATATATATATATATATAGTGTAGTATATTGCCATTTAAGTGTGGCTGACCCCTAGGGGTGGATGTTACTGTTGCTTTTAGCCCCAGGAGGACATCTCCTCCAGCTGGCTTATCGACACACGACTGTGTCCTGTTTGCCAAGGGAGTTATCCCTCTCACCTCGACCAGCAGCACGAACGTATCCGGATTTCAGGGTTATTTCCCTTCGTCGGCGTTCGACAGCTGATGACCTTGGTGAGAGAGACAAAAACCTGGCAAACCTTATATCTTCTTTTCCAGTGACATTCTTCACTGATATTGAAAAGGTGAAAACAAGCAATGTTAATTCTCTAAATGAAGTATTAACAGTAACTGCACGATAAAGTGTAGTATATTGCCATTTAAGTGTGGCTGACCCCTAGGGGTGGATGTTACTGTTGCTTTTAGCCCCAGTCGTGTGTCGATAAGCCAGCTGGAGGAGATGTCCTCCTGGGGCTAAAAGCAACAGTAACATCCACCCCTAGGGGTCAGCCACACTTAAATGGCAATATACTACACTTTATCGTGCAGTTACTGTTAATACTTCATTTAGAGAATTAACATTGCTTGTTTTCACCTTTTCAATATCAGTGAAGAATGTCACTGGAAAAGAAGATATAAGGTTTGCCAGGTTTTTGTCTCTCTCACCAAGGTCATCAGCTGTCGAACGCCGACGAAGGGAAATAACCCTGAAATCCGGATACGTTCGTGCTGCTGGTCGAGGTGAGAGGGATAACTCCCTTGGCAAACAGGACACAGTCGTGTGTCGATAAGCCAGCTGGAGGAGATGTCCTCCTGGGGCTAAAAGCAACAGTAACATCCACCCCTAGGGGTCAGCCACACTTAAATGGCAATATACTACACTTTATCGTGCAGTTACTGTTAATACTTCATTTAGAGAATTAACATATATATATATATATATATATATATATATATATATATATATAAAATGGTATAATTATAAACAGGGCAAATTTTTAGCTATTTCTCTGCAAACTGGAAAATATGATGAACAACCTTAATCAATTCTTGAACCTTATTGGGTTCTCATCAGAGGTGTCTTCATCATTCTGACAGTTGAGAGAAAAAAGCAGCCAAACTATTTATATACTCAACAAATTCATCAGTTACTGTACGAAGAAGTCCCTAATTTGCATACCAAAAGTGTTCAACACTCTATAAATACCAGCGGCCTGTCAATGGGGATCTTAGTCCACACAGTATCAAGGTATGATTTAATAGATATGTAACATATGATATAATCATAAACAGGGCAAATTTTTAGTCATTTCTCCGCAGACTGAAAATATGATGAACAACCTTGATCGATTTTTGAACCTTATTGGGTTCTCATCAGAGGTGTCCACATCATCTTTATATATATAAAATAGAGAATGTCTGTCTGTCTTTGTATGCATGTGTTGGTATGTGTGTATCACTAAAAGTCGAGAAAAACCCAATCGATTTCATTCAAATTTTACACATGCCTTACTTAGGGCCCATGCAGTGTCATGGGCCTAAAAAAATTTTAACTTCTTACCTAATACGAGCCTGGAGCAATATCATATATATTATACTATTTCAGTATTATGTGTAAAGAGTGAAACAATAACATCATCTCTCTCACACACACACACACACACATACACACATATATTATGTGTGTGTATATATATATATATATGTATATATATATATATATATATATATATATATATGTATATATATATATATATATATATATATATATATATATATATATATATATATATATGTATATATATATATATATATATCAAACTAAGCAACAGGATATCCAGAAGTGATGCAGACGACCATTTCAAGCAGTCATACTGCATCACCACTCGATATCCTGTCGCTTATTTTGATCTTATTCACCTTACTTTGAGTTGTATGAATTATGCCGCACTGACTTGCCACTTCAACTTAAGTATCTAATTCTCGACAGAATCTCAATTATATATATATATATTTATATATATATATATATATATATATATATGTGTATTTATATATATATGTATGTATGCATAGATGTGTTGGGTTGGCAACTAAGTTCCCACCGTTTTTTAAAAATTTTGGAATCTATTTTTTTGAGAATTATATTTTTGAATCATTTTGGAATCTATTTTGTGTTTTTTCTAGTTAATTTTAGTTAATGTTTGTTTATTTTCAGATCATTAAAATGGAATGTCAAGTTAAGTAAAACGAGCATTTTCGACATCTTTTTGCTTTTAATCAAGGTTCTAAGGCTGCAAAAGCTGCTCGCGACATCTCTGCTGTGTATGGAGAGGGTGTCATAGCTGAAAGAACCACTCATGATTGGTATTTCAAGTTCAAAAATGGAAAT